>NC_029774.3:9522537-9526901 GCF_000817695.3 Arachis duranensis | reverse complement strand
AGGGAGGAAGGAAGCCCTTGATCAGGAAAGGACCGAAGCATGTCGCAGCAATGAATTTCAAGTGTATGAAGAGCATTCAGGTGTTGAAACCCCTTTTGGTTCAGCTTCTTGAGACTCTGCATTGTGCTTATGCGCAGAGAGTTGATATTGCATGGCAACAAGTTCTCCTCTGGAAATGATTCAATGCCCATGCATCCACCCTCAAGTTCGAAACGGTTGAGAGACTCAAGAGTATGCAACCTCCAACTCCTTTGTGGCACGAGTTTGTCACAATGAACTATGGAGAGTAAAGTTAAACTCGAAGGCAAACCCCCAAAGGGTAAACATTCAAGCTTTGGACATCTATGTAAAAACAATGTCTTGAGGGATGTGAGAGTGGTCATAGGTTTGGGCAATTCCTTAATATTCTCGCAGTTGGAAAGGAATATGGATGCTAGGTTTGGAGCAAGTAGTCCTCCTTCTGGGAAAGACGTCAATTTTGGACAATCTCTAATCTCTAAGGACTCAAGCGATGAGAGATAACCCTTGATCTCTTTGGTAACACAAAATGACTGAAGATTGGGACAATCCCATATACAAAGAATTTTGAGTTCTGGGAACAAATCTAAGGTCAAGGTAGTGAGAGAATCACAACTGCTCCCTATAGACAAATGGCGGAGAAAGGCAAGTTGCTTTCTTGATGCTAAAGATGACAGATTTTCCAATCTTCTGCAGTTACGTATGTAAAGGGTTATCACAGAACCAAGGGAAGGAAGGGATGTAAGAGAAGAACAACTAATCAGATAAAACTCGCTAAGAGCTGTTAATCCTGCAAGTAAATCATCTGGTAGGACCTCTAAAGACTCGCACCCTTCAATTTTTAGGCTGTGCAGCGTGGGAGGCAATGACTTCAATTGGGATACAGTTGAAACCTTCAATACTTCAAAAGATGATCGCTGATCATCTGAATCTTGGTTGGATAAATTTTCTATCTTGACAGGAGCCATTGTTTCAAGTGTATCTGGATGTGGAGTGCTTAGAATATCAACTTTACCCTTGGGAATATCATCTTTAACTTGATCACTGAGCATCTTAGTGGAAGCTTCCTTTAGATCTTGAATCATTGTTGAATCTGGAATTGAAGGAGAATCAAGAGATTCAGTCTCCAAACTCCTTTCAAGAGAAATTTCTTCAATTTCACATCTGGGGTTAGTGATTGTAAACTTTGAAGAGGATCCTAGGAAGATTTCATGCAAGTCTTTGCTGTACAAGGTACCTTCTGAGCTTCGAGCTACACTAGTCATCAAAATTTCATTACTTTCATGAACAAGTACTTTACATGTAACATCAACAATGGGAAGTGGAGGCACAAGGTTAGAACATCCAATGATTTCCAACTTCTGTAAAGAAACATGTTGCTTAGGCAAATATCCCACCAGCTTGGGACACCTTATTATATAAAGCTTAATGAGACGAGGGAATTCAATGCCTTCTAATATGTTCCATACTCTCCATTGGAACATATCACGAAACTGTAAACTCTCTAAAGATTGAAATGGCTTCCATGAAGGCTTCACCTCCCCAGAAAACTCAGCGCCTATGGAACTTACTTGAGTGAACCCTTCAATGAAGAGGTCCTTAAGAAATGGCAGCATCCCCAGTGTCGGCAGAGAATTGCAATCTCCACAGTGGCGCAAAATTACTAATTGTAAAGCCCGGTAAGATGGATCTCCCAACCAAATCGGGAATCTTGCACCATCATAGTATTCAAGTGTTAGTTTCTTTAAGTCTTTATGAGGTTTGAGATTTTCAAGCACTTCCATTGCCCTCCATTTGTTGCCATTGCCATTGCCCCATTGAAGCATAAGATCATCAAGGATTTTCTTAAAGAGTTTTGCATCCGAAGGATCCTTAGCACATGCCACATTTTGCAACTTGGAAATAGAGAGTGTTTTGAGGTTGGAAAGCTCTGCTAAATCTGCGAGCCCCGGTCCATCTGCAGAGACAACAAAGTCTGTCAATGTCCGAAGACTTGTCAATTTATGCATTCCCAAAGGCATCTCTTGCAAGCCGCTATGTCTGACATCAAGGTGACGCAAGTTAACCAAATTGGATATTCTCTCTGGGAGACTCTTGAGTGAGCTGCAGCCTGTGGTGATAAGTTCCTGCAAATTGAGCAGATCACAGATGGAATCCGGAAGTGTCTTAATTGCAGTGTAAGAGATGTTTAGGTAACAAAGATGTTTCAATCTTCCAATTGAAGCAGGCAAGTCTGTGACATAATGGCGAGACAAAGAGAGGACCCGGAAGACCCTTGGATTCAACTGCTTAACTACAAACTCAAGCAACTTAATGTCAAACTTGGTGAGTGCCTGCTCAAGTGACAAAGATAATGGCAAAATTGTTCTCAACGTTCTTCTATTTTCAACAATGGATTGCTCTGGGAAATCCTCAATATCCTCGGAATAGGACAAATGGTGATTGAATGATTCTCCAAACGCATAGGTAGCCAAATCATGAACCAGATTATGCATTGTAAAACTAACACCAGAACCAGAACTACAGGGTTGCAAGAGTGACCTCATGACTAGATAACCAAAGTACTCGTCGGCGATGTCTTCCATGCTTTTATCACCAGATGTATTCATATTCAGAAAGCCTTGGGCCATCCACAAGAGGACCACTTCCGTCTGCTTGAATTGGTAACCCTTTGGAAACAAGGACAAGTAAGCAAAGCACCATTTAATCTGTGCAGGGAGATCAAGGTAGCACAGTGCCAGAAACAAAGGGATGGGATGGAGATTGACATCAATATCATCACCTGCATCCAACAATCTGCTCATCTCAACCCATTTATTAACACTTAGCTTATCTTGGACAAGACTCCCTATCATTCTTGCTGCCAGGGGAAGGTTTCCCAAATTCCTTATAATTTCGTAGCCAGCTTGTGCTGCTACCTTTTGCAGCTTAGGACGGTTCATCTGTCTCGAAGAAGCATGCGCCGAGAAGATTGACCCCATATTCTTTGTTGACAGCGAATCAAGAAGAACAACATGACTAGCAGGTATCATGAACAGTTCTGGATTGTCATCATGGGGAGTAGACGTGAGGATTAAGGCACTCCCTCTTGCTGCTGCGGATTCAAAGGAAGCAATTAACTTGTGTAAGCCATCATCTTCTACCATGATATCATCCAACACCAGCAGAAATTTCCTCCCCGCAAGTTCAGCCGCCAGTTTCTCCATCAATTCATCGAAACTATCGCCTAAACTAAAAGCAGCCTTGAGTTCCTCAAGAATCTTCTTTGCAACGGTGTTAACAGTGGCTTTGGGAGGTACAGTGATCCAAGCTTTGCGCTCGAAAAGCTGAGTCACATTGTCGCTGTCGTAGATAACACCAGAAAGTGCAGTCTTACCCGCTCCATCTTTTCCCACTATGTTTATCACTTTGACATGTTTTCCATCTTCCTCAGTAGCCGATGAAAGTTTTCCTAATACAGACTTTATTTCGTCATCTCTCCCAACGAAGCATTGTTTGGGAAAGGTGCCATCCAGATAGGAATGTAGCACAGCCGGAGATGGAGGCCACCATCCTTGTTGCTGCAGAGGCTTTTCCCTCGACGTAGCACCGGCGGCAGTTAGGCCAAGCAAATCCTTCCGCGTGACTAGAGCTTCCAAGATTTTGATGGTGTCATGGATTTTGAGCTTCACCATATCATCCACGTGTTGGTTCTTTGTTTTCCGCAAGACGACGCTGACGAAGAAGCGTCGTCCGTAAGAAAGCAAAGACTTTGGGGGATTCACGATCCGCAGCAGAAGATCCTCCAGATGGTAAAGGGCGTGTTGTAGTTCATTTAACCAGTCTTTCACATCTCGCGCGTTGCCTCCTCCTCCTCCTCCTTCTGCAAAGAAGGTCTTCCACTCTGCGTCATCCACGAGGGCATCAAGGATCTGCAAATTCGCCACCAGCTCTTGCTGCTCGTAGCTGTACGGTTTCATCCTTGGAGAATTTTGTGGAGAAGCAATAAGGTCCAACAAATCATGAATAAAAGCTGAGAGTAAGGCTCTACCCATGGCTGGGATAGTTTGGATTTGTGGTTTCTGTTTCTTTGTTTTCTTTTGTTAGGAGATGAGATAAGAGAATTTCTTAGTTGTTACCATTCACTAATGATAAACCTAGTGATAATGATTTATGGAGTGAACGATCTGCAGACTTACGTAAAATATATATGTACATGACGGGTTCTATCTTCATGTTTCGCATCCATCCATGCATTTATCACAAGTTTCATTTTGATTAATTGTGGCGTAGAAATGTCATAGTAGAGAAAGAGAGCTGAGAGTTTGTCGTTCAAGCAGGAAGCTGGAGCTTGAATATGACTTTAA
>NC_029774.3:9520139-9522502 GCF_000817695.3 Arachis duranensis | reverse complement strand
CTTCACCTAGATACTCATGACGTTCCGACTTAGGTGGGGACCCTGTAATCAGGGTCTTGGTGATCCTTAAAAAAATACATAACTATAAGTTGGATCTTGACTCCTGTATTTTCCTTCTCGAATAAACCCGTTTGAAATATATTTTTTTAGTGGTGAAAATTTAGGTACAGTCATTTTGTTTAGAGATAAAAATTGTTACATAAAAATTTAGTCAAATTAGTTAAATTATTTAATGACTCTCAGTTAACAATTTTATATAAAGTACTTAAGTTTCTACCTTTTTTAAATGTATAATATATATAATCAATATTTTTTTATCAAAATTAAACCAAACAAATTAATTTAACCGAAAAATCAGTAAACTAAATCTTAAATCGATATAAATTAATATTTTTTTAATTAAAACTGACTACAATACTCTAATTATAAAAAATTACTAAAATATTATCTTTTATAAAAAAATATTAATTTAGACTAGTTCAAAATTTAGTTTACCGATTTTTTAGCTAAATCGATTTATCCAGTCTAATTTTGATAAAAAATAATACAATTTAATCGATTACATACGTTAAATTTTAATTGCTAAAAAATATCTTAAAAAAATATTTTAAGTGTTTTTATGTAAGTAACTCCCTTCTATTAAACATAGGTGGAATGTTAGTATTTATTGTCTTTATTTTTCTATTTTTTATATAATTATTAAATTTAAAAAAATATTTTAAGTAATAAGTAATAACAATGCTTTGGTAAAATAATGATGCTAATAAATATATATTAAAATTAGCTATCAAAATTAGAAACCGTTATATGTTATTAGATTATTAGATTAAAAAATTTAGACTAAAAAATTAAGTTAATGAATAAATAATGACAAAAAATAATAAATTTTAATGATTTTCTAACATTTTTCATAAAATATATATTAAAATATAAAATACATACTAAAAATAAATTAACACATATATTTATACACAAATATATTGTGATTAATTTTGATATATAAATAATATTTTTTATTAAGTATTTTATTTTTATAATGAAAAATATATTTGGATATATAAAGTGTATACAGATAATAGTATTTTTCATTATTTAAATTCATTTTTAGATTTTATATACAAAAATATAAATTTTACTCTTTTTTTGTATTTTTTGTATTTTTTATTTTTTAAAATTAAATTAATATTTAAATGAAGATGTCAAAAATATTTTTTCATAATAATTTTGATTTAAAAAATGTGATTTATTTGTTTTAAGTTTCTTTCTGAGTGGTATCGTGTGTAAGTTTCTTTTTGAATGTTCAGATCAGATTAGCAAATTAATAAAACAAGTTATTTTCTCAACAAAATATTAGAGAGCCAATAAAATTTATTAATTTTAATTTATAATTAATTATGGTCGAGAGGATCTTAGCTTTTTTTAGTTTGGTTTTGTTCTTGTTTTTCCTTTTAGTTTTTTCCGTCCTCTTATTGGTTTGGGTCCTTGACCCCGCTTTTCTCATAAAACAAGATATAAAAATTATTTTATAAAACAAGAAATTAGATGATATATTTTGTAATTATTTTTTAAAATTCAAAATTTAGAAATCGAATGGTTCAACTTTATTTTCTTTAAGATTTTACATTTTTGAAAAAAAAAATAGATGGTGCAATTTCAATTCCCAATTTTTTAAGAATAAAATCGAATGGTGCGATTTCAGAATGTTATAATTTTTAATTTGTAAAAAACTAAATCTAATGGTGCAATTTTATTATTGTAATTTTTAATTTTTTAAATCGGACAATACAATTTTTTTATTGCTAGTTCAAATTCACTTTTCTTCTCTCTCTTTTCAGAAATCGAATCATACAATTTCTCTCTCTTAACACATACCTATAATACACTATCCTATACAATTTGTGAGCAATTTATCATATATGAACTCATAATGAAATTATGTATACTAAACTTGACATTGTGATCATATCTTTTTCCTTCATCAGTAACAGTATATACTATATTAAAAATGTCATTTGTACATTAAAATCAGTTACTAAAATTAACCACTATATATATTTATATATGAAAATATATGCTATTCAATTTATTTTTTTAATGTAAATTTTATATTTTAACATATATTTTTTTACTAATAGCCAATTTTATTATATACATAATATAGTCATGACCTAATAAACTAAAAAATAACCTACTGGAAATCTAGTGTAAAATTCAAATCTTTAGTACTTCACTTAAACGAACTAATAAATTAACCATTATATATTAATTCAATAAATTAGTTATTTCTGTTATAGCTTAATGAAGATATAATAGTCTTTAAAAATTTATAGTCTTTTTATATAAATAAATAATATAATGTAAAT
>NC_029774.3:9518409-9519929 GCF_000817695.3 Arachis duranensis | reverse complement strand
AAAAGCGCTTGACTATAAATTTTGTTAAGAGTTAAGACTTAAGACTGATTTAAAGCATTACTTTTTTTAATATATTAAAAATAATATATAATATATTTTTTCCAATCTTCAAACATAAAATGTCATCCAGTACATGGAATGGTTGCAGGCTTGCAGCCATGGAAGAGCTTGAGGCTCCAGCAGGACATGACTCCAGCCAGCTAGTCTGGCTTTGACGCTTTGTTTTTCGCTATTATTCTATTGTTTTTTTTATTTTTTTTTTATCTTTCTCTCAAAAAAAAAAAAACATACATGTCATCCACTATCATATTTTTGTTTGAGGATAAAATAAAAACTAAAAAGATATCAAGAGATATAAATTCAGAAGAATATTAGAGAGTTAATAAAATCTATTATTTTTGTCAAATTAATTTATGAATGGATAAATAAATGATGATATATTGGTATATTGATATATGGCGTGTTATGCACAAATATAAAATTGCTATGGTCAGATATTTTTAAAACGTAACTTGCAACTTGAGTGGGACGAAATCTAAAAAACTGAAACCTGCTGCAAAATGCAGCCTGCAATTGGCAAAAACGATAACCACGTCTCAAAACCTGTCTTTTATCCCCTGTGTACAGATATGACTAGATGTTGACCAGCTTGGAATTCACCAAAACGCAGGTTGAGTTTGTTAGGCGGGACAGGCAAATTGCAGGTTGCGAATGGCAGACTTCTTCTTTGCATGTGTGACACGTATTGAGGAGAGTGATGAATCCGGTCTTTAATGGTGTGTTTGTTTGAGGTGAAAATGGGAGGAAGGAAAATGGATGGAAAGAAATAGGAAGGAAAATAGTTATTTTCCCTTGTTTGGTTGAGGAGAGAAATGGGAGAGGAAGGAAAATGGATGGAAAAATATTGATGGGACCCACCAATTTTTTTCCCCTCCAACAATGGAGAGAAAATGGAGAGAAAATTAAATCTCTCTCTACTTCCAATATTACCCCTTTACTTTTTTTGATATCATTTATATTATAAGGATAAAATTGTCTTTTTATAACATTTCTTTTCTTCATATTTTCCCTTCATCCAAACACATCTAAAGAAAATAACAATCCACTCAATTTCTTTCCTTTCCTTTCTTTCCTTTCTATTTTCTTTCTCTCTATTTCTTTCCTTCCAACCAAACATAGCCTAAAAGTCAAAACACAGGTAAATATTTGAAGAAGAAGCAAAAGTGAAAAACATTGCGAGGGTTGTGTTGAGTTCTGAAAGGATGGTAAGTCTGGGAGGAAAAAGAATACAATAAAGGGTTAAGATTTTAGTGAGGAAAAAAAATAGTTCCTAATTTTACTAAATCTGAAAAATACATTAATGAATATTTGGATCATTCTCAATGAGTAAGTAATTTTTTTCTAATTTTATGATCAATAAATAAATATATTTATTTATATTTTATATAGTTGTGTTTTAATTAGTAATTTTATTGTAATTATTATTATTATTATTGGTATTATTATTGTTATTATTAGTG
>NC_029774.3:9516541-9518182 GCF_000817695.3 Arachis duranensis | reverse complement strand
TTATTAGATTATTAACAAACTATTATTTTTAAAAGCTTTGTTATGGTTATTATTATTATTATTATCATTAGTAACCTTATTATAATTATTATTATGGGTAACATTATTGTTGTTGTTTTAATAAATTATTAACTGTTATTATTTAGAATTTATTATTATGATTATTATTGTGATAGTTATTGTTGTTGTTAGTTATTAAGAAAAGTGTTAATATTTTTATTAGTGTTATTGTTAACACTGATTATAATTATGAAGTAATATTAATAAGAGTATATACTTATTTTAGTTCTCAAAAAAATTTAAACTAAATATTTTAGTCCTCAACTAAAATTAATTACTCAATTAATTTTTAATAATTAATTTCGTTAGTCTTAGGACTTTTATTCCATCAACTTTAACAAAAAATAAAATAGTCAACAACTCTCTAACAAGACAAAATAGTCCCTCATCTCGAATGTTCGGATCGTCATCACGGGGAGTAGATGTGAGGATTAAGGCACTCCCTCTTGCTGCTGCGGATTCAAAGGAAGCAATTAACTTGTGTAAGCCATCATCTTCTACCATGATATCATCCAACACCAGCAGAAATTTCCTCCCGCCAAGTTCAGCCGCCAGTTTCTTCATCAGTTCATCGAAACTATCGCCTAAACTAAAAGCAGCCTTGAGTTCCTCAAGAATCTTCTTTGCAACGGTGTTAACAGTGGCTTTGGGAGGTACAGTGATCCAAGCTTTGCGCTCGAAAAGCTGAGTCACATTGTCGCTGTAGTAGATAACACCGGAAAGTGCAGTCTTACCCGCTCCATCTTTTCCCACTATGTTTATCACTTTGACATGTTTTCCATCTTCCTCATCAGTAGCCGATGGAAGTTTTCCTAATACAGACTTTATTTCGTCATCTCTCCCAATGAAGCATTGTTTCGGAAAGGTGCCATCATGATAGGAATGTAACACAGCCGGAGATGGAGGCCACCATCCTTGTTGCTGCAGAGGCTTTTCCCTCGACGTAGCACCGGCGGCAGTTAGGCCAAGCAAATCCTTCCGTGTGACTAGAGCTTCCAAGATTTTGATGGTGTCATGGATTTTGAGCTTCATCATATCATCCACGTGTTGGTTCTTTGTTTTCCGCAAGACGACGCTCCGTAAGAAAGCAAAGACTTTCGAGGATTCACGATCCGCAGCAGAAGATTCTCCAGATGGTAAAGGGCGTGTTGTAGTTCATTTAACCAGTCTTTCACATCTCGCGCGTTGCCTCCTCCTCCTCCTCATTCTGCAAAGAAGGTCTTCCACTCTGCGTCATCCACGAGGGCATCAAGGATCTGCAACTTTGCCACCAGCTCTTGCTCCTCGTAGCTGTACGGTTTCATCCTTGGAGAATTTTGTGGAGAAGCAATAAGGTCCAACAAGTAGGATCTGCAAAGATTCTTTGTTTTGTTTTGTTAGGAGATGAGATAAGAGAAATTCTTACTTGTTACCATTCACTAAATGATAAACCTAGTGATAATGATTTATGGAGTGAATGAAATGAAGACTTACGTGAAATACATATCTACATGGCGGCTTCTATCTTCATGTTTCGCATCCATCCATCATGCATTTATCACAGGTTTCGTTTCATAATCTTATGGTTAATTGTGACGTAGA
>NC_029774.3:9472817-9516213 GCF_000817695.3 Arachis duranensis | reverse complement strand
ACTTATGACGCTCCGACTAAGCTGGGTACCCCTATAATTCAGTGGATTCTCTCTAGTGGAAAACAAAACTGGATAGTATCTAATGAAAGATCTCACCTTTTATTATATTCTCTTTTTCATTTATTTTTAATTCTATTTGTAGAATTAAAAATGAGAAACTTTATACTCTCCAATAACAAAAAAATGGAGAAGATCCATTTTCCCCTAAATCAGAGTCTTGCTGATCCTTACTAAAATATACAACTAAAAGTTGGTCCTTCACTCCCTGTACTTCCTATTATCGAATAATAAACATAGGTAATGTTAGTATTTATCATCTTTATTCTTTTATTTTTCGTATAATTATTAAATTTTAAAAAATATTACATTTATTTTAAGTAATAAGTAATAACAATGCTTTAGTAAAACAATCATGCTGACAAGTACATTCGAAAATTAGCTATTAAAATTAATTACCTTAAAAATATTAAAAAATTATTAAAAATTATTATTTTTAGTTATTAATTAGTTATTAATATTTAAAAATATAATATTAATTATATTGTTAGATTATTAAATTAAAAAAATTAGACCAAAAAAATTAAGTTAATAATTAAATAATAATAAAAAATAATAAATTCTGATAATTTTTTAATATTTTTTATAAAATATATATTAAAATATAAAATACATACTAAAAATAAATTAGCACATATATTTATATAAAAATACATAATGATTAATTTTAGTATATAAATAATATTTTTTACAATTTTATTATGTATACACCAAAATCAGCTACCAATATAAAATACATGTTAAGATATAAATACACATTTTTTTCTCTAAACAACAAACGGAAACACAAAGCAAAACACCTGTCATAAATCCGATATAATGATTTACTAGAGAACTTCACAAAATTCAAACCAAATAATATGATTGGGATTACTTTTAGTTCCATATCTAACTATCCAATCCACAACTTTATTTCTTTTTCTACATATCCAACCAAATTACATGTACTGAGGTCTTGATAATAGCTCCTGAATCTTGTTAACTAAATTAACAATTTCGAATTTACACTCACAAGAAGAGTCATGCAAAAGATGAAAAATATCTAGACAATCTGTTTCATACATTATGTCTCTCAATTTGCAATCACAAGCTAAAATAAGGTCCATCCAAACGACAAAAAACTCACATTGGATGATGGATCGAGGAAAAGAGCTACCAGAATAATTCCAACCCTGTTAAAATTTTTAATAAGACAACTAAATTCAATCAAATTTTTAATTAGTATACAAATACACATTGAAAATAAATTAAACTTTATATATATTTATATACAAATATATTGATAACTATTTTTAGTGACTGATTTTGGCGTACGAATATCAATTTTGTATTTTTTTATTAGTTCATTTTTATAATGAAAAATATATTTGGGTATACAAAGTGTGTACACATAATAATATTTTTCATTATTTAAATTTATTTTTAGTGTTTATATACAAAAATATAAATCTTACTGTTCTTTTTCTTCGTCTTCTCTTTTTTTTTCTATTAAAACTATCTTTTAGGTGTCTGTACAGTTGTATTTATACCAAGTTATGTTTTAAATTTAGCCTCACAGAAGACACTACTAAAGATATAAATGTGTATATATTGGAATATAATGAATATGATCAAAAGAAAAATTAAGTAGGTAAATGGACACAAACATTCATAGCTTATTATCACAAAAATCACTGCTTTGTCAAGGTAATGTGTGTAAAAAATTCATGGTAATTATTCATAATTATATAGTTATTTTTGTCCACTTACTATTTAACATGCTCTCGGGGAATTAAAGAAACAAGTGATTGAGTTTAGCTGAGTTGACCAGTGTCTGTACGTGATAACTGTGGTGAATAAAATAAGGTAATAAATAATATTTAATAAATTTTATATAATTTATTTTTTATTTTAGAAAGGAAGTTAGATAATTTAAATACTATAACAAAAAAACCGTAGAACTCACCATAAAATAAATCTTAAGCAGATTCTGAAGAGGCGTACATTTATTCAACTGGAACTGTGAGGAATAAGTAAAACTGTATGCAAACCAGTCAATTATGCAATTATGCACTCAGTCAAGATAGACGTCTTCCACATACAAGAACCAGTCAACTCAAATTTTGCATGGTCGGACTAATTTTCTCTGTAATATTTGTCTCAGCTATCAACTAAGAACAAAACTCAGAGAAGAGATTATTTTCCAGCATCTTTAATTCTGCAGCTCCTAAGTTACAAAGTTTGAAGCATGGGTAGAGCCTTACTCTCTGCTTTCCTTCATGATTTGTTGGACAACCTTCTTCTCTACCTCACTTCTCAAACCAAACCACACAGATATCTGCGCAAGATCAAGGATAAGTTGTTGACACTTGATGCTCTCGTCGATGATGCAGAACAGATGCAGTTTTCTCAAGGAGACAAAGCTCAACAAGTGAAGGTGTGGCTGATTGAACTGCACCATGTTGTTTACCATTTGGAGGAGCTTCTACGCCAATGGCAGCAAGTCAACACCACCACTACCAAGTCTTTGCTTCTGCAACTAAAAGTCTTCTCAACAGCAAAGAGACCAGACATGGATATCAAGGTTCAAACCCGCGATGCGATCGAGAGCTTGGAAGCTCTTGTGAGAAAGAAGGACGTTCTTGGTCTAACTGGGAGTGCTACAACTTTGAAGGAGTCTCTACAGGGATTGGCTTCATCTTCTGATGTGGTGCATTCTTATTTTTATGGAAAATATCCCAAAGATTGTTTCTATGAAAGATATGAAGAAGTGATGTCTATATTGAAAATCATGTTATCAACCAGTGAAAGTGAAAATGAAGAATATGTCAAGGTGATTAACATAGTGGGAAAACCCGGGGCAGGCAAAACTACTTTGACTGATGTTATCTACTTCAACCATGATGTGAGGGAGTCTTTTGAGCCCAGAGCTCGGGTCTCTATGCACTCAGAAGCCAACTTCAAATTCATGGCAAAGAAGATTCTAGAGGCAGTCACTGAGCAGTTTGTTTCTGAAAATGATTTCAGTGTCTTGAGGAAGAGATTGAAGAGAACCTTTGCTGGGAAGAAATTTCTGCTAGTGTTGGATGACATCAAGATTGAAGATATCTCATATGACTGGAACATGTTGCTTGATTCCCTTGAATCTGCAGCAAGAGGAAGTGTCATAATCCTAATATCCACTCCATGTGATGATGAGCCAAACCTGTTTGGGCCACCTGCTAGTCATACCGTGCATCTCGATTCGCTGTCAATGGAGAGTGCCTGGGGAATCTTTTTGGGGCATGCTTCTTCTGGGCAGATGGACCTTACTGAACATGAGGAACTTGCAGCTGCTGGCAAAGAAATCGTTAACAGATTGGGAAACCTTCCTTTGGCTGCAAAAATGATAGGGAGCCTCTTCCAAGATAAGCTTCATCTTGATCAATGGGTTGAGATACTGATGAGCAAATTTCTGCATGCAGGTGATGTGAATATTTCTATTCCTTCATTCCTAGTACTCTGCTACCTTGATCTCCCTGCACAGATTAAACGGTGCTTTGCTTATTTGTCATTGTTTCCAAAGGGCTACCAATTCAACAAGAATAAGGTGGTCCTGTTATGGATGGCTGAAGGCTTTCTAAAGGAAACCAATGGAAAAAGCATGGAAGACATTGGTGATGAGTACTTTGGTTATCTAATCATGAGGTCTTTCTTGGAGCCTTATGGTTCTGGTGGTAGTTTTACAATGCATAATTTGGTTCATGACTTGGCCACCTATGTGTTTGGAGAATCATACAAGCACCATTTGTCCTACTCTGGAAACCCTCGGGATTTCGGATTGTCATTTCTTCTCAAACATGGAAAATCTTTGAGAACAATATTGCCTATACCATTGCAATTTGAACGCGCACCTAGGCGCGTTGATCTTATGCTTAAAGTTATGATGTTGAATCCAGATGTTCTCCGGGTGTTCTCTTTATCTCACTATGATATCACTAGCTTGCCTACTACAATTGGAAAACTTATTCATCTGTGTTTTCTTGACCTTTCTAACACTCCATTGCAGACACTACCAGATTCCATTTGTGATCTGCATAATTTGCAGATACTATTGTTGACAAACTGCACTAAACTCACAAGTTTACCTAAAAGAATATGTGATTTGATAAGCTTGCGTTACCTTGATATCAGAGGTAGCAGTGTGCAAGAGATGCCTTGGGAAATGCATAAACTGACAAGTCTCCGAACGCTTAGAGACTTCATTGTTTCCAATACCGGTCCAGGATTAAGAGACTTGGCAGGGCTCTCCAATCTCAAAACATTGTCTATTTCAAAGCTGCAAAATGTGGCAAGTGCTAAGGATGCTTCAGATTGCAAACTCATAGAGAAGAGGAGCCTTGATAACCTTATGCTTCAATGGAACTCTGGCATTCCCGGCTATGAGGAGGATGAAACAGAAGTGCTTCAGGATCTAAAACCTCACAAACACTTGAAAAAACTAAGTATCGAATACTACAGTGGTGCACGATTCCCAAATTGGTTGGGGGATCCTTCTTACCAGGCTTTACAATCAGTAGCTCTCCGCCATTGTCAAAATTGCACTTCTTTGCCAACACTAGGCCTGCTGCCATTGCTTAAAGACCTCTACATTGAAGGGTTCAGCAAAGTAAGTTCCATAGGCCTTGAGTTTTATGGAGAGATGACTGCTTCCCAGGTGCCATTTCAATCTTTAGAGAGTTTACAATTTTGTGATATGTTGGAATGGAAAAAATGGAACATACCAGAAGGTATTGAGTTTCCATGTCTCATTAAGCTTTGTATAATTCGGTGTCCCAAGCTAGTGAAAGGTTTGCCAAAGCAACTTGATTCTTTAAAGAAGTTGGAGATCTTCAGATGCTATGACCTTGTGGCTTCACTTCCAAAAGTTTCCAGCACATGTGAATTGTTGGTACAAGAATGCAATGAAACTCTGATGAGAAATGTTGCTAAAAGCCCCTCACAAGCATCTTCACGCCGGGTTTCGTTCTCAGAAGAACTTGACATCACCCGAAAATCCTATTCCAGTTTTCTAGACAGTCACTTGGTGAGCGAGATTGAAGAAAATTCTCATGAGGCAAGGATGGAAATTGATTCCACAGGAAGCAGATCACCACTTGGTTCTTCATCTTCAGATACAACATGGACCCCAAAACTAGAGGAAACTTCTTCTAGCATGCTCAGCCATCAAGTTGAAGCTGATATTCCCAAAATTACACAAGCATCTACCCTTCCTCTTACTGATACCCCCACTACTGTCAAGGAAGAAACTTTTCAAAAAGAAGATTTAGATGATGGAAGATCATCCTTTGAGATATTCAAGGTTTCATCCGTGTCCCAATTGAAGTCATTGCCACTCAAATTGCACACCCTAAAAATTGAAGGGTGTGAATCCTTAGAGGCCCTGCCTGATGATCTACTAGGGGGAATAACTACTCTTAGGGAGTTGTATCTGATAAGTTGTTCTTCTCTTAGATCCCTACCTTCCCTTGGTTTCGTGGCAACACTTTACATACGAAACTGCAGGAGATTGGAAGATCTATCATCTTTAGAATCAAGAAAGCAGCTTGACTTTCTCCAACACTTGTTCATCGGGAGCAGCTGCAATTCTCTCACTACTTTGACCTTAGATTTGCTCCTTGAACTCAAAATTCTGTGTGTATGGGATTGTCCCAATCTTCAATCAGTTAATGTTACCAGAGACTTTAAGGGTGATCTTGCATCACTTGAGTCTCTAGAGATTAGAGATTGCCCAAGATTGAGATCTTTCCCAGATGGAGGACTACATGCTCCAAATCTAGGGTCCATATTCATTTCTAATTGCAAGAATCTTAACAAATTGCCTGATGCTATGAACTCTCTCAGATCACTTAAGACATTGTTTTTACACAGATGTCCAGAGATTGAATCTCTCCCACGTGGGGGTCTGTCTCCAAGTTTGATTGTACTCTCCATAGCTTACTGTGACAAACTCATACCTCAAAAGGATTGGAGGTTGGATAGTCTTGAGTCTCTTAACCGTTTTGAACTTGAGGGTGGATGCATGGGCATGGATTCATTCCCAGAGGACAACTTGCTTCCTTGCAATATCAACTCTTTGCGCATAAGCACAATGCAAAGTCTCAAGAAGCTGAATCACAAGGGGTTTCAACATCTGAATGCTCTTCAAACACTTGAAATTCATGGTTGCGACGTACTTCAATCCTTGCCGGATGAAGGGCTTCCTTCCTCCTTAAGTAATCTTTGTGTCCAAGAATGCCCATTGTTGACTCCAAGGCTTAAACCAAAGAGAGGGAAGGAATGGCACAAAGTGGCTCATATCCCACACATCCAAATTGATTACCAGCTACTCTCTGCACACTAGATCAGCAGATCACAGACATTCATAGGAAATGTCATCTAAGACTAGTTATTTCATTGCATCTCCCAATTACATTCATGTATATCAGAGCAAAAATACTATCTGCACACTACAAATTACTCACTAAATCAGTTATTACATATTTGTATATAAATACATATATTGTTTAACTATTTTTAATTTGTATTTTATATTTTGTGACTTAATTTTTAGTGTACATGTAGTATGATTGATATTAGAGTAAGAAATAATGATATATATCATGTCCACTGTTAAATTCAAGGCTTAAATCAAAGAGAGAGAAGGAATGGAAGAAAGTGGTTCGTGTCCCATACGTACAAATTGATCACCAAGTACTCTCTGCGCACTAGATCAGCATACGAGTAGATATTTCATTACATCTCCCGATAACATTCATGCATATTAGAGAAAAAAGCTATCTGTACTCTAAAAAAGTAAAAACTACACACTAAATTACTCACTAAATGTAGTATGGTTGATATTAGAATAAGGAATAATGATATACTGGCATCAAACTATATATTAGAATGTAGATTGATTGTTAGATAAATAAATTTGGTAACCGAGATTATAAAAGTCATTATAAGTCATATTATAGTTTAGTTAAAAGGCTAAAATTAAAAAAGAGAAAGAAAAGTAGTGAACTGAATCTTGATGTCATTTTTAAAAAACATTCCTTATTTATGAACGTTTTATATATATATATACAATCTTACATAGAATGTGTTGGATTGACTTTTTCCTTTTAAGGTATTTTTTATTTATCTTTTTCTGTAGAACTTTGTTTCTAAGAATAAAATATTTAATGCTTGAATAAATAATTTTTAGTAGAACCTTGTAGTAGTTAGGCCTATTATGGTGACTAACTTAGTTTGTTGATATAAATGGTGCTATGGTTACATGCAGGCATTATGGTCAAGTTTCAAGAAACAGTGTTACATGCTCGAAATCCAGAAACAGAAAAAAATTGATAGATAGATAGATACAATGCAACCATTTGGATTTTTGTCATTTCTATTACTTCAATAATTCATATATCATGCTGAGCTCTAGAATTTGAGAATTTTACATAAAGTCTGCTATATTTTGTTAGGTTGTTACTAAGGACTAAGGAGCTTGAGACTAATATTATTAACCTGATCATATAGTGTAGTTGTATAATTAGTGTCTAATGTACTTCTGTTTATGTATGCATTTAGTAATTGAGTCATGATATAAATATATAGAAATAGAGAAACAATGAAAACTACTTAAGCTGTAGTTAATTTTTTTTTTTCTTAGGATAAATATTGTTTATTTCCAATTTTAAGAATTATAAAAAATGCATAAATTATTTATTTTTTCAAAAAAGAAATTCGTCTTCGTATTCGATTACACTTGCAACGCTGCTGTGATTCTGTCGTCTCATTTTCGTTGTCCCTTTTCAGCAATCTTGAAGATCTTCGTGTCCATGACTGTGGCATTTTCTTGATGTGATTTCTTCTGCTCCAAGTAAAACTCGAGTCGCTTTCTATCAGCAACTGTGCTAAGTGTGATGTCATGGCTTGCATCACAATAATCATCCTTCAACCGCTCCACCTTTAATATTTTTAATGCAGCGTGTGGTTTAAAATGCTCCAATTTTTCTATAAACAGGGGGAAGATCTAAGCATTAGAAGCACTGGAAAAATACACATTCATTGAATAAGAGAAGAAGCAACTAAGCAATTTAAGCTTCTTGTGCAATATGAATGAGTTGTAGTGAGTGTAATATTATAGAGTGTGATAAATTTTGAGAATGGTGAGTCATACACATTAGAGTTTGATTTATAATGTTCTAAGTCTTTAAAAATTAAATAATGAGTTAATTATATTTATTATCTTAGTTTAACATTTATGAATTAAAAGAAAAATTAATTGAACAGAAATGCTCTACATCCAAGTGATTTTACTAACCAAGTCCAACTAAGGAATTTAGAGTCAAGCGCTATTTATAATAGAATTTTAAGATAAACCTCCCCTTATTCGTTCCTTTCAACGTAAACCTTTCTTTCTATTCTGATTTTTCTGTGTTTTCGTCTGATTATTATATCTTTCTCTTCAAATTTTTGTTTTGTTCTTTGATTTCCTTGTGTTCTCCTCGAATTTTGTTCTCTTTCTCTTCAGATTTTCGATCTGTATTTGTTTTTTTGAAATCAAACAGTCTAATTAAAATCATTTAGGTTTTGCATGTTCTAAAATAATGAATAATTCAAGTTCAAATCAGTTGAATCAGGGCGATTTGGATTATTTTTCTGAATTGAATCGAGTAAACGAGGTTTGGATCATCCTTAATTTTATCTAGTTTCATTCTTCAACAATTTTAAATTGAATGGAATGGAATTGAATCTAATGCAATTGAATAAAGTGATAATGAATAATTTCATTCTTCTTTGCTAAAATCAATGTTGTTTATGAATTTGAATTTGGATAGAATGCATAATTTTCGGTTTTATTTGTTATATTACATAATAGTATTGTTATAATAATATTTTGTTCATTTGCAGTCCGGGTGTGTTGTCGGTGAACAATTTGTCCCAAAAGTTTGGATGACTTTCAAAACAAATTGAATGGAATAGAATGCATTTGAATAAAGTGATAATAGATAATTTCATTCTTCTTTGCTAAAATCAATGTTGTTTATGAATTTAAATTTGGATAGAATGCAAGAGTTTTAGAATTTATAAAATGCACAATTTTCAGTTCATCTGTTATTACTTATTACACAATGATGTTGTTATAATAATATTTTGGTTCATTTGTAGTCCAGGTGTGTTGTTGATGAACAATTTATCCCAAAGGTTACGATGACTTTCAAGACATTGAATGGAATGGAATGAAATCTAATGCAATTGAATAAAGTGATAATGAATAATTTCATTCCTCTTTGCTAAAATTAGTGTTGTTTATGAATTTGAATTTGGATAGAATGCAGGAGTTTCTGAATTTATAGAATGCAAAATTTTCGGTTCATTTGTTATTACACAATGGTGTTATAACAATATTTCTCATAGCGCGTCTCCAAGAATTCTGTCACGACCCAAAATGAGCCATAACTGGCGCTTAGGAAAATAACCCCCTAGCAAGCCTAACAAACTCAAATATAAGTTGAATAAGAAAATTACAAATATTTTACAAGTTCTAAAATAAATAGTTATATATATTTAACACAAAAAATTAAAATAATTAAGAATGGTTGGATCCTGCCTGTGACATATGGAGCATATACATCTAGAAATTTGACAAAAATAGATACTCATTGCAGATCGTGACTCTTGATTAGGATGTCTCACATAGTCAAGCATTTGTTCTTGAAAAATATTTTTAGAAAAAGGGATGAGTTTTACAACTCAGTGACTGGACAATACATCTATAATCCACATAAGACCATATAAACATTATTATCAAAGTAATTTTAATTAGAAAACAGTAGTTGATAATAATAATAAGTGAATCAATAAGGGAGTTCTCATACAGAAATCAAATCAAAAGTCCACACTAGGGCGGCTCCACCTCTATGGGTAGCCCTTTCCTTAGTGTGTCCGTACGGAGTAACAGATCTAACGTGTGGCCTACACATTAGGCTAGCAACACCCCTGCTAGCTGGAGTCTGAGTTAGATGCATCTAAGTTAACGTCATAACCGCCGTTAACTACAGTTTTCTAATACGAGCCTCCCAAACCAATTCAAAACATATAATTCCAAATACAACAAATCTTTGATCTTTCAAATATATAAGGTATCGAATAAAATAAAATCATGTTATACTTTCTCATCAGAATCTTTTTCAATCATACTTTTTCAATTATAAGACATTTTAAACATATTTCACAATCCTTAAACCAAGTGAATACCAACAAATACTTAGATGCTTCAAAAACAATATTCAAGTAAAATCAAATATTTTAGAATAAAGCAAAACTTCATCAAAAATATATATAGTCTCAAAACCAGATATTTAAGTAAGATCAAACAATTTAAAATAATGCAAAACTTCATCAAAAAATATATATATGGTCTCATGTATAGTTCCGAAAGTATAAACTTCATAAAAACGAATTATTTAATTTTAATAAATCAATTATTCTAATCAATTTAAAATCGTTCAAGGCAAATATAATGAGTATAATTCAGAGATCATAATAGATATATGTCAAAATAATTATAGATACACAATCAAACAATTATAAATGCAAAGTCTACTCACAACGTGGTCCTAAGGGACCGAAGAGACCAAACTCGAAGTGCGAAATTAACGGGTAAGGAGGACTGATGTAGAATGAAATGAAAAGACACAGGATTTGGACCGGGTAGCAGAAAGTTGCGACTGCAACAACAGCAGCATCCATTTCTTATTGCAACGTCAATGATCATAGCACCCAGAGAAAATATTGGATTCAAATTGAATGGAAGACAATAAGAAATAGTGCTGGAAAATCCAAGGTAAAGCAGAGGTTCAATAAAATCAGAATGGCAGGGTACGGAAGTGAAACGGATTCAAGAGAAAAGAGCGAACTAGAACGGCAACACTGGTAGCAGACAGCTCGACGGCAGCAAGGTGGCAGCGTTGCTTCTTCTCCCTCACAAACTCGCCTCCTTCTCCCTCCTCTGTTCGCGGCTCACGGCGGCGGCAACAGCTTCATCAACGGCGACGCAACAATGGTGAGGGAACAGCGGTCTCCGACGGCGTGCTAGGCAGTAACCAGGCGTGAAAGAGTTGGCGGCGTCCTCTCCTCCATTGCATTTCCCGCAGTAGCAGCTCTCTGCCTCAACGTCTCACTTTCTCCCCTCTTCGTCAGCGCCGGCGGTGACGCGTGGGACAGCGGCTCCACGGTGGTGAGGTGCGACGCCGGCGTGCTCCAAGGCGATGGCAGTGATAGCGAACAGCCTCCCCTTCCTCTTTTCTCTTCTTCGTTCCCTCACTCTTCCCTTTATCTTTTATGTGCTTCCACTCCTTCTCCCTCTTTCTCTGAATTGTGTGTGTGTATGTGTGTAGGAGGGAGGGTGAGTTTTATTTTGAGATTAGGGTTAGGGTTTGATAAAAGGAATGAGGGTAGAATAGGTATTTTGATAAGGGTAAATCTAAAATGTTTCAAAACAAAACTTTGGGATATTACATTCTACCCCCCTTGGAAAAATTTTCGCCCTCGAAAATTGATACAGTATAAAAAATGTTACATGATTTTTGCCTTTTTCCAAGCATGAGAAAGAAGTATAATTAGGTGCAAAAGTTATAACATAGGTGTGTTAAAATGATGCAATTGACATTCATTGACTCCCGTTCCCTAGACAACTCAGATATACAAAGCCTTCGATCATCAATCTCCTCAAAATTCAATCTTACTTCGTAATCTCCTTGGTTCTATTGTCTGTGTCCATGGTAGCAACCAATCTAATGTCAAGCTTTAGAATTACAATTTTCCGAACTTCAGCATTGATAAGCTGTGTCCTAAAGAACTAGTACTTGCTATATCTAGAAATTGCACGTGACATTGAAACAAACTTGGGTTTTACCCAAAATGATACAAAACTTAGGAAGAGAAGAGTAACATCACAGATTAGGTTCGCAAGGATTCGAAAGGATGCGTAGGATCACAATTAAGCAATGATGTACAAAACAATGAAGTGCGCCATAAAAAGAGTCAATTACATCCTAACAAGAAAATCTGAATCAAAGAACTTTGATAGAAACAATAAAAGAAAAGATGAAGTATTAGGTCGAAACAAGTTCCAGTTGAATCAAATAAGTGCAAAGTTCACAAGAGATGGCCACTATAGTCATTGACAATGTTCACAAAGATTTAAGAGAATGACTAGGAACACAATCAAATAAGACACAATCTTTCAAAATCAAAGAAGAGAAAGAATATACAACGCCTAAAGTTTATAATATTTATTGACCAAAATAATAACACTAGGACATATGAAGTTAAAGAAAACAATAGGAAACAACAACACTATAGGCAAAGAAAACTGAACAGCAACAAACATACAACGTAAATAAAATACACACAACAGTTGTAAATCAAAATCCCAAGCAACAAGACAAAGACAATAACCGAGGAGTAAAGCAAAACAACAAATTGAAGATTTGACCGCACCTTTTAAAAAGACAATTGAACAGTTATAAAAATTAAAAACAGTAATTGTCAAAAAAAATTAACATGCTCATTTTCTCTTATCTAGAATTCTTTAACAAGGACCATTTGAAATAATTATTACCATGACCTTAAATATTAAATATACCAGAATAAAATTTAATAGTTTTTTACTATAAATAATAGATAAATAACGTAAAACATAACGAAATAACGTAAGCAATCATCTCATTATCTTCAAGGCCAAAATTCACCTGTAAATTTAACTTATTATTATTGTAAAATATACTCAAATGTTTTCATTTGATCATACAATTATAACCTAATTTATGAATAACGCACATGTAAGATAATGAAAATAAAACTAATTAACATAAACTAATATTAGTTATAACAACTGCTACCTTTTTTTTGTCTAAAATCTTCAAACATAATTTGGGTTTTAACATAATCCAAGTACATAGCAAAAGAATTTTATAAAATTAGTATGGATCCTAATTTTTTGTAAGGATAAAACACTAAAAAGAAAACTCATCTTTATAAATAGTTAATGTGCATCTCTATTCACGCTACGTAACTGATATTTTTAATCACATTCACAATGCTATTGTTTTGTATTCTCTTTTCTTTTTTTTTTTTGATAAAAAGATCTACTAATAAAATTGAATACCATGAGAAACATTAGTAATTTTAAAGCTATATTTTTTTTAAAAAAATATCTTTTATTAACATGAAATAATAATCATAATAGTCATAATTTAATTTTTTTTAATCTAACTATCAAAAATATATCTCTCAAATCCTTGCTTTATTTTGAAAAAAGTAATATCATGAGAAAGTTCTTTTTTTTTTTTCAAATTCTTTACTCATTTCCAACTCGAAAGTGAACCTAACAAGTACAAAAACAACAGCTACAATAAACTCAAAAACTCAGAAGTCCAATCACAAAACACCACCAATATTTACTACTAACTACTACTAATAACAACTAAATCAATTAAACAAATCTAGAACACCACCTACAAAGTCATCATGTAAAAACAATAAAGACATGATTTTCTAATATCAAATGACCTAAAATATCATGCAAGGCATACTGAATTGAAAAAAAAACGTTACGTGAGAGACTAATAATAATAACAATGAGATAAAAAGAAAAAGATACTAGAAAACCTGACAAAACATTACCGAGTCACTATTAAATAGAAATTCGAATCCTAACTATATCAATATGCAAGAATTTACTGCTTACGAACAATAATAATATCAATCAACACGCAATGATGACTTGAATAGCAATAACCACAATAACAATGAAGGATTACCATGTGTTCATAACACGCAGCGGAAGAAAAGAAAGTAATCCTTAAAGATCTATTTTGTGCGTAAACTTTATTCCTATAATATAATATATAGTAGATCAGATTTAAATACCTGAGTACGCTAGTAAAAATCTTTTTCTCCTTCGATGGTACGAAGGCGCTATGCGTATCCACACCGAGACCAACATTTGCTGTCAACCCCTTGACCAATGGATATCGGATCTAAATTGAGAAACCTCTTGCAACTCTTTGCACACCATAAAATTCTTCTCTAAGAATTAGGCTCACATACATTTATGTGTGTAGAGGTAAAGGAATAACAACCCTTGTTATTCTCTTTGTCTTTCTCATCTTTACCTCTACTCTTGGCATACCTATATATAGTATGAGATTTGTTGTTGATTTTAAATTTGAATCTCAATTCAATTTTAAATCATATCTTACTATTTTAATTTGAATCTTTCAAATTTATGAATCATATCATAACTCAATTTGAAAACAGAATCAGTTAGGATCTCATCCAAATTCAAAAATAGAATAACTAATTATTCTCAAATCTCATTTAATATTCTCAATTATCATAATATTATTATATTTTTTGTGCTAGCAAAAAATATAATAATATTCCATCTGAATTAATATAATTATTTATTTGATCAAATCAAAATAATAATTAAATAATTCTATAGCAAAGGTTAGAACACTCGTTAGTGTGTGACCCCATAGGTTCAATACTAAGCGGGTAGTAAATTAGTCATACTAAATTTACTAATCAAGGTTGGCGTCTAGCAACACTCCTCAACGACCCGATAGTATGAAGTAATATATTTTTACTAAGAACCTTAGAAGAACAAAGTATAATTCCTTCCATCTTTCCAGCTCTTGGTTAACCTTTAGAGTATGGTTTAATTGTCAAACTCTAACTTGTTACCATTATTATAATGAACTGTGAATGACATAAGAAACTCATTTCTTCATTCATTCAATCTCCTTGGCCAAGGTTTTATTCATCTCAGTCATTATAATCATAGAGCTCAAACTCTTTACCGAGAGTTGACGGATTCCTTATTGACTAATCATTAATTCTACAAGTATTTAAATTATACCCAATGTCCATTCAACTAGCACCTTAAGGTATTAGGTGTCCGGAATCAAAGTATAATAAATACATTGTTAATTACTATGACAGTCGCAGGTCAAAGGAAACTCTATTACTATGTTCATCTTGAGAATATTCTATTGACAAATATGCGATAATTATAACCATTAGGAATTTTCAAAGTGAGTCAGTTCAATGGTCATATCTCTATATGCACCATCTATATATATAATTTAATAAATGAGATCTATTAATCTTCATCCAATGAAGACCATTATATATATATTGATCTTTTCGGATTTTTAATATCCTTTTTAATAATCCTATGACCAAGAACAATTTAGATTAAATTATAAAAGATTTATCTCTCAATATTGTGATCACTATCACAATGATAAATCTCTAAATTTAATCTAGGACGTTATTATATTAATATTTTAATATAATAACAATAACAAATTATTTGAAACATGATTGATTGGATTGTGGTCATACTCCTTATTCCCAACAAACAATTCATAGGAAACAACCTCTTCCAATGGCTAAAGATAAAATATTCAACAATATCATAAACCATAATAGAAAACGAAAAATGTATTTATAAAAAAAATCGTAACATATAAATACTCAGTGATACGAATAATAAAAATAGAAGCAACTTTGTTACCAGAGCACAAGCATTTCAAACTACTAATCTTCAAAAAAAAATTCTAACTTGCTGAAAAATCTATCAAAGTAGTCTTTATATGTTATGATTATCCTAATAAAATCTCAAGTTACTTTAATGTTGATTTCCACTTTTAATTTAGAAGCAACAAAGTTTACAAGAATTCTATATTATTGTATTAAGATAGCTAATTTCTTTTCAATCCTAATAAAATTTTACTTCAAAGCACCATTGTATAGATCAAATTAGTACTTTAGTACATAATTTCACTTACACTATTTTATTCCACGAACCTAATCAAATGTGAATCATGAAACATTAGGTCTCGTTGAGAATTCAGATAGTTTAAAACTAGAGTTATTAAAGAGTTTATAAAAAGTATGGTTTATAATAAGTAGTTGAATGTAATAAGGAGAAAAACTCGTATAAAGAATTTATTCAACTTTAAGAAATTGAATATCTAGTTCCTTTGTCGGAAATTGCCAACAATTCTTTCAATATCTAAGATCTACGATCCCAATCTCACAAGGCAATACAGACCAAGAAAACAAATATTCTAAACCTCTAAAAATAAGAACAATGGTTGAGATCAAGAGAATATTCAGCAAAGCAAAGCGTTAAGAAAATTCTCAAGTTTCATATCTCAGCCAAAAGCAAGATTTTTCTTATAATCACCAACCAAAAAGAAAGTGTTCATAATCTTTCTCTCAACTTATCAAGCAAGAAATAATTCCATTAATTTGATCAATGAGTGCTTGGCAACTTAAAAATTGAACCATAACGGAACCGGGTCATCAAATTAGACAAGTACAAACAAAATTTTAAATCGGAAAAGACTCTCAATCCAACTAACTGATTACCCAAATAATTCACTACACTTAAGTAAGGAAAATTATCAATCGAACAAACAACAAAAATACTATATTCATATCTTTCATCACATAGTCCTTCTTCTTGAGCAACTAAATATCAGTTTTTAAAATCATTGATTTGAAAGAAAGAATCAAAAGGAAATCAAAATTATATTATAAATCAAAGATTATCAACATAAGAAGAAAAATTCCAATATCGCTTATCAAATCCAGAACATTTCGACCAGAAACTCAGCAAATTCATGCAATCCACAAATCAAAATACAATTCTATAAGGGAATCAGATGGTAATTCACAGCAAACATAGAACGAATCTTCTAAGTAACTCGTGAACTGACATTAGAAATCATAGAGAACAACCCAAAGACGAAGAAGAATAAAGCACACATTCACAAAATCGGAGAAAATTAGAACTAGCTACGAGAGAAATCGCGAATCGGAACCAAAGTTGAAACCATTGCAAAAACACATTCGAGAAAATCAACCAAAGGATATGTTAAGATTGGGTACAAAAGGACAGGAGTAACAAGAAGCAGCAGAGGACGCATGATCTCAATAATCAGAAGACAACAATAACATAGAGGACAAAGAGGACATTCCTATAGGCCTTTGATAGTGCCACAATTTGTACAAATAGGCGCGCTTCTATTTATACAATTATGATCCTACCATAGGACATTTGTTCCATATTACACAGATGAAACATAAGCTTTGATACCACTTTGTCACGGCCCAAAATGAGTCATAACTGGCGCTTAGGAAAATAACCCCCTAGCAAGCCTAACAAACTCAAATATAAGTTGAATAAGAAAATTACAAATATTTTACAAGTTCTAAAATAAATAGTTATATATATTTAACAAAAAAATTAAAATAATTAAGAATGGTTGGATCCTGCCTGTGACATATGGAGCATATACTTCTAGAAATTTGACAAAAATAGATACTCATTGTAGATCGTGACTCTTGATTAAGATGTCTCACATAGTCAAGCATTTGTTCCTGAAAAATATTTTTAGAAAAAGGGATGAGTTTTGCAACTCAGTGACTGGACAATACATCTATAATCCACATAAGACCATATAAACATTATTATCAAAGTAATTTTAATTAGAAAATAGTAGTTGATAATAATAATAAGTGAATCAATAAGGGAGTTCTCACACAGAAATCAAATCAAAAGTCCACACTTGGGCGACTCCACCTCTATGGATAGCCCTTTCCTTTAGTGTGTCCGTACGGAATAACAGATCTAACATGTGGTCTACATGTTAGGCTAGCAACACCCCTGCTAGCTGGAGTCTGAGTTAGATGCATCTAAGTTAACGTCATAACCGCCGTTAACTACGATTTTCTAATACGAGCCTCCCAAACCAATTCAAAACATATAATTTCAAATACAATAAATCTTTGATCTTTCAAATATATAAGGTATCGAATCAAATAAAATCATATTATACTTTCTCATCAGAATCTTTTTCAATCATACTTTTTCAATTATAATACATTTTAAACATATTTCACAATCCTTAAACCAAGTGAATACCAACAAATACTTCGATGCTTCAAAAACAGTTTTCAAGTAAAATCAAATATTTTAGAATAAAGCAAAACTTCATCAAAAATATATATAGTCTCAAAAACAGATATTCAAGTAAGATCAAACAATTTAAAATAATGCAAAACTTCATCAAAAAATATATATATATGGTCTCATGTATAGTTCCGAAAGTATAAACTTTCATAAAAATGAATTATTTAATTTTAATAAATCAATTATTCTAATCAATTTAAAATCGCTCAAGGCAAATATAGTGAGTATAATTCAGAGATCATAATAGATATATGTCAAAATAATTATAGATACACAATCAAACAATTATAAATGTAAAGTCTACTCACAACGTGGTCCTAAGGGACCGAAGAGACCAAACTCGAAGTGCGAAATTAACGGGTGAGGAGGACTGATGTAGAATGAAATGAAAAGACACAGGATTTGGACCGGGCAGCGGAAAGTTGCAACTGCAACAACAGCAGCATCCATTTCTTATTGCAACGTCAATGATCATAGCACCCAGAGAAAATATTGGATTCAAATTGAATGGAAGACAACAAGAAATAGTGCTGGAAAATCCAAGGTAAAGCAGAGGTTCAATAAAATCAGAATGGCAGGGTACGGAAGTGAAACGAATTCAAGGGAAAAGAGCGAATCAGAACAGCAACACTGGCAGCGGACAGCTCGACGGCAGCAAGGAGGTATGGCAGCAAGGTGGCAGCGCTGCTTCTTCTCCCTCACAAACTTGCCTCCTTCTCCCTCCTCTGTTCGCGGCTCACGGCGGCGGCAACATCTTCATCAACGACGACGCAATAGTGGTGAGGGAACAGCGGTCTCCGACGGCGTGCTAGGCAGCAACCAGGCGTGACAGAGCTGGCGGCATCCTCTCCTCCATCGTGTTTCCCACAGCAGCAGCTCTGTGCCTCAACATCTCACTTTCTCCCCTCTTTGTCAGCGCCGGCCGCGACGCGTGGGATAGCGGCTCCACGGCGGTGAGGCGCGACGCCGGCGTGCTCCAAGGCGATGGCAGTGACAACGGACAACCTCCCCTTCCTCTTTTTTCTTCTCCGTTCCCTCACTCTTCCCTTTCTCTTTTTTGTGCCTCCACTCCTTCTCCCTCTTTCTCTGAATTGTGTGTGTGTATGTGTGTAGGAGGGAGGGTGAGTTTTATTTTGAGATTAGGGTTAGGATTTGATAAAAGGAATGAGGGTAGAATAGGTATTTTGATAAGGGTAAATCTAAAATGTTTCAAAACAAAACTTTGGGATATTACAAATTCTTTAGAGTTCGAAGGAAAGTATCAATTCCCTCAAAAGCTTGTGCGAGACATTCAATGATGGAATATGTCTCAGTGCACTAAATCCCATTTCCTCGATGATATCTTTCTTTCGATCACTCATGTTGGTAAATACGTCATCTATTGTTCTCGTTGAGTATCTCAAATTGTGAGTTTTCTGCAAGAATTTGAAAAATTATGTTATATGATATATTTATAATACAAAAATAGAGTTGATTTAATGTGTATATGCTTACATCGTAAAGTGGCTTTTCCTTTTTGGTGATGGCCTTCTTTGACATTTTGCTGTAAGGAATAAAAAATTTGGTCAATACTTAACAGCAGCATCAAGTTAACCTCAGTTAATTTATAAATGAACCAAAATTAGTTCAGATTTGAACAAGTAGTCAAAAAGACTCAATCATCAACAAAAACACATCGAATTCATTTCTAGATCCAAATGAACCTCAAATAAACTAAGAAATTAACCAAAATTATTTAATGATATCACCAGAGAAAAGTAGAACTAATAAAGATGTTAGCAAAATATTGCAGTGAAAAGAACAAAAATAGTTACCAAGTACTAAACATATCACTTGACAAAACACGATTAGAGTAATTACTAATGAGTGATAAGAAAATCACAACCAACACATATACCATAAGGGAAAATAAATTATTCAAGTGTATACAGCTGACAAATATTAGAACTATAACTAACTAAACAAGCACACATGAACAAGTTCAACAAATTCAAGCAAAACAAAACCAAATGAATCTCAATTAAACTAAGAAATGAATTGAAATTACTTAATGAACCGAAAGTATTTAATGAGATCTTTTGCAATTGATTCTTTTAGATGGTGGATCAATGATTCAGTCAAGCTCTAGCCTTTATCATGCACATGATATGAATTATCATGGAGAGAATATGACGCACTATGATAGAAATTCGGTGTTTAGTAAAATAAATTTCGGTTCATTTATGTTTTACTCATGAAATGTTTTTTCCTTTGATGAAAATGAGAGTTAGTTTCTTATTTATGTTATGTTTTATTAAATAGTCACTTTTTATTTTTTAAATTAGTTTCTGCAATTGTGTTGTGATAAACAGTTTAGGTATTTATTAGAATAAATTTTTATTCATTTGTATCTAAATTTCGGTTCATTTGTGTTTTTGCCACTATTGAAGTTCAATTAAAATGCAACACAAGTACTACATTTTCATTCGATGCCCTACTTACAGAGAAAAATAAGAAAAAATTGAATCAGAGAAACTTGATCTACTAAGTGAACGAACTCGATCCACTAAACCCTAAACCGAACTAGTAGAAATGCGAGAAATACAAAGGAGAAAACTAAACATAATAAACAAGTAGTTTTGTCAGTACTTTAAGGAATCTTTATTGTTCTTTTTCTCTGTTTTTTTGTCGATAATCTCAAACGCAGCACCGGATTTTCCTGTAGTTTTCGCAGAGAATTTGAAAGATTTTTGAGAGAATTTGAGAAAGATTTCAAATTCCTTTGTTGCAGTTTTGAGTAGGAGATCTGAACAATTTTTCATATTAGAGCGAGAAGCGAGAGGTAACGTTTGTTTGGGGTTTCAGGCGCGTGTTACATGCTCTTTTAATGAGAGTGGTTTTTATTGGTATTGTTGGGCCTACTTGGTTGGACTTGGATGGCAATAAGGCTTGGATGTGTAGCAGATTTGTTATTTGAATTATCTCTGAACTGAAATTAGAGTAGTTATTTAAAACTATTAGTAAGTTAATAAATAATATTCTTAAAATAATTATATTGAAATATATTTGATTTTTATTTACTACTCTACTCTTTAATTTTATCAAAATGTCTACACTACACTTATTCTTTTTACCAAACCCTAACCTCAAATTAACCCACCTATACTCTCTCTCACAGACACCCACGCAAAACAAAAGAGAGAAAGAGCATCGAGAAGGGAGTAGAGGAGAGGGGAAGACAGCGCCGGTAGAGGGAAGAATATTAAGCCGTCGCCGCCGGAGAGAGAGAGAGAGAGAGAGAGAGAGAGAGAGAGAGAAGAAAATGAAGACGAGAGAGAGAGAGAGCAAGAGAAGAAGGTGCTGCGGGAGCCACTGCTGAGCTTGAGAGAGCAAACGAGGGAGCTTCTTAGAGCGAAAAGAGGTTCGTGGAAAAGTGAGAACTGCGACGAGGGAAAAAGGGGGCCGCCTCCATCGCGGATAAGCCATCACTGTTGAGGCCGCCACCGTCTCTATTGGGGGATTTCGTCGTTACTGAATGAAGAGGGAGAGATTGAGCTGGCCAGAGAAGGGAGGAAGAGAGAGTTGTGATGGAGGAGCCGTTCACCATCGTTACATCTGTTGTTGCCATCAACGGAGCTCGCCGTCGGGGGAGCATCACTGGCGTCACTGTTGATGAACCGTCTCAGTCGTTGTTTTGGTCTTGCTCAACCCCCACCCCTCTTCATTCTTGTCTCTTAATTAGTACCTTTTTTTCTTTTCTGACTCTATTTGTGAAACTGTAATGCTTCCACCTTTGCTCTATTGTATTTTGTTCTTTTCTTACATGCTCTTGTTTTAATTACGACAATATATGTCTCTATTTAGTACTATCGCTCTACTTTTGTTGTGTTTCTACTGGAAATTATCTCTAGTACTGGTATTGGTGCTGTCATAGAACGGTTGGAGCTGTTGATGTTATGATTACATTTGCGATGTAGCTATGGAAGTTACTGTCACTATGTCGGTCCAAATTTTTTGCGCTATTTTGTTCCATTCTATTCCAACCTTTGGTCTCTTTAGTCCCTTGGGACTGAATTGTGAGTAAAATTTACATTTATAATTATTTTTTATTTATACTATTAAGAGTTTTTAATTATATTTATAATACTATTATTGAAGAATCTTATTTTGATTAGAATAATTGATTTATTAGAGTTGAATAATTTATATTGTGATGTTCGCACTTTAAGATCGTTACATTAGACTATATATATTTGATGAAATTTTGTATTATTTTAGAATATTCGATTTGACTTAAATATGTTTATTGAAGTATTTGTTGGTATTCATTTATATACTCTGAAATTGTAAGACATGTTTGAAATTCTGATTGAAAAGAATTTTTGATGAAAAAATATTATTTGATTTGATTTGATACCTGATAAATTGAAAGATTCAAAAATATGTTATATTTAAAATTATATGTTTTGAATTAGTTTGGGAGGCTCGTATTAGAAAATTGTAGTTAACGACAGTCATGACGTTAACTTAGATACATCTAACTCAGACTTCTTCTAGTAGGGGCGTTGCTAGCCCAACGTGTAAGGCACACGTTGGATCTGTTATTCTGTATGGACACATGAGAGGAAAGGGCTACCCTTAGAGGTGGAGCCGTCCAGAGTGGACTATTTGATTTGATTTCTGTACTAAGAACTCCCTTATTAATTCACTTATTTGTATAAATTACTATTTTCTAAATAAAATATATTTTAAATAAAATATATTTTGAATAATATGGTGTATATGGTCTCATGTGAATTATAGATGTATCGTCTAGTCACTGAGTTGCAAAACTCATTCTGCTTTTCTAAAAATAATTCTCAAGAACAAATACTTGAATATGAGACTTTCTATTCAAGAATAATGATCTGAAATAAGTACCTAATCCTTGTCGAGTTCTTAGACGTCATCTGCTCCATATGTCACAGGCAGGATCCATCCATATTTATTTATTTTATCTTTTGTTAAAAATATGCAATTATTCATTCTAGAACTTGTAAATTTATTAAAGATACTTGTAACCTACACATTAGGCTAGCAACACTCCTGCTAGTTAGGGTCTGAGTTAAATGCATCTAAGTTAACATCATAAATGCCATTAACTACGTTTCTAATACGAGCCTCCCAAATCAATTCAAAACATATAATTTCAAATATAACAAATTCTTTGGTCTTTTAAACATATGAGGTATCAAATTAAATAAATAATACTTTCTCATCCAAATATTTTTCAATCATATTATCTCAATCTTAAGGCATTTCAAATATATTTCACAATTTTAAAATAAGTGAGTACCAACAAATACTTTAATGCTTCAAAAATACATATTCGAGTAAAATCAAATGTTTTAAAATAATATAAAGCTTCATCAAACATACATATAATCTCATAAAAACATATAGTCTCATGTGCATATTAAAATAAGCTTAATAAGGATAAATATTTAATTCTAATAAATCAATTATTCAAGCAAATTTAAAATCCTTTGATAGTAATTTACTAATCTTTGTAAGTATAACTATAAGTTTAAAGCACCATATATCAAAATAATTATAAATGTAAATCCTACTCAAAACTTGGTCCCAAGGGACTGAAGGAACCGAACCCGGACTACCAAATTAAAAGGCGAGGAAGGTTGGAATAGAATGGAACGAAAGAGCACATAATTTGGATTGAGCCAATGGCAGCAACTTCAATTCTCACAGCAGCAACAACTCTAACGACAACGTCACGGATGTAATCTCAACAACAACAGCAACATCACTACCACTTCTAGTTTGTAACAAACAACAGAAAAAGCAAATTAATCAAGAAAGATATCACAAAAATGGAGCGAGACAGTAAGATAGATAAAAGCGGAACAGGAATAGAAAGAGATGTCAAGTACAAGTAAAATAGGATTTGTTTTATCAAGATAAAGGTTGAGCAATGGTAAATCTTGACGGTAACAATTCCGATGACTTCGACGGCAACATTCATAGCCCTAGAGACTTTGGTAAACAATAAAAAACTAAAAGTAAAAATAGAACAGAACAATCCCTTCTCCAGTGACTTCCTCCATCTGCAACGGAGGCAACCATAATGACAATGGAAGAATAGGAGGCTGGCTCTGTCTCGCGGTGGTGGAAGGCATCAGCATCTCAGCGACGAGCTCCAGCAGAGCTCCCTTTTCTCTCTCCCGTTCGCGCCCTCCTTTTCTACCCTATTTGGCAACGAAATGGCTTTAATCGGGATGGCGACGGTCTCGATCAACGGCAGCAACAGTGATAGGCACAATGACGACAACGAGACTCCTTTCTTCCTGTTCTCTGTCGCGCGCTTTCCTCTTTCTCCATGGAAGTTCTGCGATCGCACTCTCTCTCATCTCTCTCGCGCGTCTCTTCCTTTTTCTCTACGATAACGACGTTGACCCAGCCCTGCCAGCATGGTCTCTTCCCTCTTCTCCCTCCTTTTTCTTTCTATTGTTTGTGGGTGTATGTGTTGTAATGAAATTAGGGAAAAATTAGGGATTTTAAAATTAGGATTAGGTTCGGAAAAAGAGGGGTAAGGGTAGTTTAGGAATTTTACAAAAATTAGAGGGTAGAGTAGTAATTAAAAACTAAATATATTCTAACATAATTATTTTAAGAACACTATTTATTTATCAACTTACTAATTAGTTTTAAATAAGTACTCTAATTTAAAATTAGAGATAATCTAATTAATTTTCTTTTAGTTCATAAAATTAAAGCGTTAAATTCCAAATCCCAATTATTCAAATTAAATAATCAAATCTTCATTATTTTCAAATTATTAAAACTCTTAGATTTTAAATATTAGAAAAAATCTAATTATTATGGAATTCGTGAATCCAAAATAATTTTTAAACTCAAAGTAGCATAAATTTGGTTTAATTACTTTAATAAAATAATTTTCTAAAAATAATCTAAATAAATATAATAAATTATAAATAATTTATTATTTAATTTTCAAAAAAAATTCTGAATGTTACACACTAGGTACTACTAATTGTAGTATAAAAGTATCTCATTGTGATACGTGATGCGTGAGCATCTTATCTATCTTTTCCTAGTGAATTTGCATCTAATTTGTTGAGTTTAATTAAGAATTAATTATATTTTAGTCACTATGGATGCTATTTTGAGTTTTGTGCAATTTTATTTATTTTAGGTAGCATTCGGAGAAATTTGATGAAGTTTTTGTAGAGAAAAAGAAGAAACAAAGAGATAACCAGCGAAGACCAACGCGAACGCATGGCTCACGCGACCTCACAGAATGGAGAAATCACAATGACGTGATCGCGTGCCTGACGCGAACGCGTGGACTGGAATCTGCACAAATGACGCGAGCGCGTGGACGACGTGGACGCGTCACATGCGCGATCTGTAATAATACAGAAAATGCTGATTACGATTTTTGGGCTGTTTTTGATCCAGTTTCCAGCTCAGAAAATACAGATTAGAAGCTGCAGAATGGACAAAGCAAGTGGTCCTCAGCCATCAGCTGAAGACTTGTTAATTAATTCGAATTTAAATTCAAATCTTATCTTGGAGGAAAAGATATTATTTTTAATTTTTAGATAATTAGATTTTTAGGATAGTGATAAAGAGGAACTCTGTACATTTAGACAAGGGATACACATATTGTTACCAAAACTCTTATTTTTCTTCTCTGAACCATGAGCAACTAATCCTCCATTGTTAAGGTTAGGAGCTCTGTATATTTTCATGGATTGATTCGTTTGATCTTTTTAATTTAATTCATGTCTTGATTTATATTTCAATAATTGTTTTCGTCCTTTATTCTATGAACATTGGGTGGAACGGAAGTATGACCCATGTTCTAATTGAGTTCTCGTAAAACTTGGAAAAGCTCTTTACTTGAACAACAGCTTGAAAACATATTATACTTAATTTTTAATTATTTGTATTTAAAGGGATATGTGACATATACTCCCCTTATTTATGGATAATTAGGATTCTTTTGGCATATAAACTAGAAATTGATCATCACCCTCTAATTGGAATTAATTGACCAAGAAATTGGCAATTAATGAATTTTAGAGGAGACTAGGAAGGTCTAAGGAATTAGGGTCTAGTCACATATAGTTTGCCATGAAATTAAATCTTGCATGATTAAATTAATTAGTAATAAAAGTTAATCCGGAAATTAGATAACTTTGAAATCTTAATTGTTTTCTCCATATTTTATTCCCAATTTATTTATTTGTCTATCGTTTTGATATTCTGAGTTCGAATTTAAACCTTTTGAACATCTCAAAACCTTTTGCTGCTTGCCTAACTAATCATATCAAACGATATTGTTGCTTAATCCATCAATTCTCGTGGGATCGACCCTTACTCACGTAAGGTATTACTTGATACGACCCGGTGCACTTGCCGGTTAGTAGTGTGGGTTAATAAATACCGTTGCCGGGGATTGACTGTGATTAACAACTATTAGTTGTTTGATTGCTTAGATTAGGCGTTTTATTTTTAATTTTATTAAAATCTATTTTTTAAAAAAATTTAATTAAATTTCAAATTTTCAAAAAAAATATATATATATATATTTTCTCTTATTTTTACGTAAACCCCCCTCCCCCTGTTTCGTTCTAATAATTTTTTTATTATTACTTGATTTTTTTAAAAAAATTAATTAAATTTCAAATTTTCAAAAAAAATTTCGAAAAAAAACTATATAAATAAATAGCACTAATATTTTTCTTAATTTCTGAAATTATGTTTGGTGTTAACTATTTATTATATTCAATATTTTTATCTCTTTACATAGGTTACCTCACTGGGAATTATCTGCACTCTGACGTAGAGATTCCCATTCTTTCTTGTTTTCTGTTTGTTTATGCACAGGAACAGAGACAAAGAACATCTCTTAGACTTTGATCCTAAACCTGAAAGCACTTTCAGGCGGCGTTTACAACAAGCAAGACTTTACAAGGCTGCATAATCCACTATGGATCCGACTAACATTGAGAATACCAATGCGGCAAACCCGAATGGGAATGAACAAATGAAAGTACTTGGCTCTTTCTCTGCTCCTACTACAGATCTATATGGAAAGAGCATTGTGGTGCCTCCTATTACTGCGAATAACTTTGAGTTGAAGCCTCAACTGGTCACTCTAGTGCAACAAAACTGCCAGTATCACGGTCTTTCCCACGAAGACCCAAATCAATTTATCTCTAGTTTTCTGCAAATTTGTGATACTGTGAAGACAAATGGAGTAAACTCAGATGTGTACAAACTCATGCTCTTCCCGTTTGCTCTGAGGGATGGAGCAAAGCTATGGTTGGATTTCCAACCCAAAGAGAGTTTGGACACATGGAACAAGGTGGTTACTGAGTTTCTCATAAAATTTTTCCCACCAAAGAAGCTGACTAAGCTTAGGATGGAGGTTCAGACCTTCAGGCAGAAGGATGGTGAGACTTTGTATGAAGCTTAGGAGAGATACAAGCTACTGACTAGGCAATGCCCTCCAGACATGTTCTCCAAATGGACACAACTAGACATCTTTTATGAAGGTTTTGGAGAAATGTCCAAGATGTGTTTAGACAATTCTGCAGGAGGTTCATTGCACAAGAAGAAGACACCAGAGGAGACTATTGAGCTGATTGAATTGGTTGCAAGCAATCAATATTTATACTCATCTAACAGGAATCCTGTGAACTCTGAGGCTCCTCAGAAGAAGGGTGTCATAGAAGTAGACGCTCTTAATGCTATTCTTGCTCATAACAAGCTTATGTCTCAGCAAATAAATCTACTTACTCAACAGATTGGTGGCATGCAAGTCTCATCTATCAACACCCAAAATCCACCACAAGAAGTCTCCTATGACATTGCAGGTAATTTTGTGCAAAATGATAATTATAATTATGCTCAACCTTCTTTTGAACAAGTGAATTACATGGGGAGTGGTCCTAGGAATCCCAACAATGACCCATATTCTAAGACATACAACCAGAGATGGAGAAATCACCCAAATTTTGGATGGAAGGATCAACCTCAGAGACCTCAGAACTTCAACAATAATTTTCAGGGTGGTTTCCAACAGAACAATGATTTGGAAGCAATATTGACAGGTTTTAGATAGGAAACCAGAGCATCCATCAAGAACCTGGAGATTCAAATGGGTTAAATAGCCACCAGAGTTAATGAAATTGATCAGAGGACCACTAATAGCCTTCCTAGTAACACAATTCCAAATCCAAGAGAGGAATGCAAGGCCATCTCCGTGATAAGTGGACAAGTGGCAAGTACAGAAGCACAAGTTATGTAGGAAACCAAAGCCTCCATTAGAAATTTAGAGGTGCTAGAGGGCCAACTGAGCAAGCAATTACTTGAGAGGTCTGCAAGTACATTTCAAGGTGATACAGTGGTGAACCCAGGAGAAGATTGCAAGGTTATTCAATTGAGAAGTGGTAAAGTAGCTGGCTCTGAGACCAAGGCCAATGAAGAGCTAGTTGAAAAGGAAGCTCCAGAGGAGAAGAAGGGAGAATTGGAGCACGCCCCTCCAAAGCATGCGGACAACCCATTCCCAGACTCTCTTGACACTTATCCTACATTGCCAAAGGCTCCTGAGTACAAGCCTAAAATGCCGTATCCTCAGTGACTTCAAAAGGAAACCACGGACAAGCAGTTCTCAAAGTTCTTAGAAATCTTTAGAAAGTTACAAATCAATATTCCTTTTGCTGAGGTGTTGGAGCAAATGCCTATCTATGCCAAATTCATGAAGGAGTTGTTGTCAAAGAAAAAGCGTTTAAAGGGAGATGAGACAGTAGTACTGACTAAGGAATGTAGTGCTGTAATTCAGAATAACTTGCCAAAGAAGATGCCAGATCCAGGGAGCTTTCAAATTCCATGCACCATTGGGGACACTATCTTTGAGAAAGCCCTGTGTGATCTGGGGGCAAGCATAAATCTAATGCCTTTATCTGTGATGAAGAAGCTGTAAATCCAAGAGGCACAACCCACAAAGATAGCATTGCAGATGGAAGATAAATCTATGAAGCCTGCATACGGATTAGTGGAGAATATCCTGGTCAAAGTGGACAAGTTCTTCCTCCCAGCAGACTTTGTGATTCTTGACACAGGGGAGGATGAGAATGCCTCTATAATTCTAGGAAGACCATTTCTAGCCACTGGAAGAGCACTGATTGATGTAGAAGGGGGTAAATTAGTGCTTAGAGTGCATAATGAGCAACTGGTCTTTCATGTCTTTAAAGATATACATCCAACAGGTGAAGAAGAGAGGTGCATGCAAGCTGAGCTTATTAATCCAACCCTTCAGAAACCCCCTGATGATGCACAGCAGAATCTGCAGCTCAAACCTTCCTTGGTAACAATCAATAAAATTTCTCCTGACATCAAACCTAAGTTTGGTGTTGGGAATGCATCATCTACCAAGGAGGAGGTTCCCAAAAAGAAGAAAGTACCCAGAGGATGGAGAAACAAAAAGATTTCCACTGAAGGTTTCTCCCCAAGGATGAAGGTGGTGTTGACCAGCAATCCAGCATGGGTTTATACAGTAATCAGAATCCTCTCTCTGGAGCATATTGAGCTACGTTATAGGGACATAGGAAAGAAGTTCAAAGTAAGGGGTGAAGAGCTGAGCCCCTATGATCCTCCTCCTTAGAGGAGCTGACCGTCAAGCTAGTGACGATAAAGAAGCGCTTGTCAGGAGGCAACCTGATAATTTCGTATCCTTAGCTATTTTTATTTTTCGTAGTAGTAATTTTCTTATTTGATTTTTATTGAGTTCTTACTAATTTTTTGATCATGCTGCTATTTTATCACAGGAACCGAACACCTCAAGCCCTATATAAAAAAAGTACATATGACGCACAAGCGTCACTGACGCGAACGCGTCGATCATGTGTGAGTGAAAAAATAAATTTGACAGAGAGTTGCACGGGAGTGGCGCCAGAATAGAGCCTTTCGCACAAACAAGCCGACGCGTACGCGTACCCCACGCGAGCACGTCGTTTGCACTTATCGCCATCCACGCATGCACGTTATTGACGCGTACGCGTGACCTGAAAAATCGACGTAAAAGAGTGTTTGGGCAGAGAGTTGTGCTGGCTTGGGGCAAGAAGTGTGCTAAAAGTACAAATTTGGTCACGCAGACGCGTGACCGACGCATCCGCGTCATTTGCATAAATGGCCATCCACGCGTGCGCGTCCATGACGCGCTCGCGTCAATTGGAAATATTGGTTCACAAGCCATGCGAACAGAGAGTCATGCGGGCCCTCGACTGGCTTCGTGCGAATCGCACAAAATCCATGGCACACGGACGCGTGCCTGACGCTAACTTGTCATTATGAAGAATGCGCGACCCACGCGTATGCGTGTCGTACGCGTACGTGTTGCATGCCCCGCCCAGTTTTCTTTCTCTCTCTCTCAATCCTAAATTCTCTCTTATTCTTTTATCCTTTTATTTTTCTCTCCTCATAATCTCTGTCTCTTCTAATTTCAGTTATTCTTTGCTTGAGGACAAGTAAACCTTTAAGTTTGGTGTTGTTGGACACTGCGCTACTGGTTTTCTGGCACAAAAGGGAGGCAAATCATCTTCATTAAGGAGCACAACCTGAAGAATAGAGCGACCGCTAGGATAACTAAGGTGGTTGAGTTCCTTTCATTTTTATTCTCCTTTTCTATGTTATGTTCTGACTTTCTACTATTTTGCTTTGATTGTTGCATGATCTTTTATTAGTTAGAATTCTAGGACTAGTTTAGTTTTTTTTTTAATTGCTTTAATGCTGAAAAGATGTTTCATGTACCACTTACTGAACTTGAATCTAAAAAGAAAAGAAAAAGAAGTGATGTATTGCATGAGAAATTGAGTTAATTTTAAATAGTCTTATTTACTTAAATGTGGTGTTATTAATGGTAATTCTGAATGCATGATATGAACAGTGCATATTTGAATTTGAATCAAGGGATGTTAATGTATAAGGAACAGGAATTTAGAGAATTATTATGACTTCTCTGAAATTTGGAAAAATTTAATCCTTGAAGCAAAAGAAACAGCAAAATAAAAAAACAAAAAAAATAATAAATAAATAAATAATAATAAAAGCAAGGTCCAAGGCTCTGAGCATCAATGACTAAGGAGGTCAGACATGATTAAAAGCTCAAAGAGTTGTTTCCCTAGTCATATGCTTGTGGTGTGATTGTGTCAAGTAATCCTTGATACAGAACACTTAGAGTCGAGATCAATTGCATTTAACAGAGTATGCCAAAGGCTTTGAGCACCACTGTCTGGGAGTAATTAAAAGAAAATTCAGAACTCAAAGAGAGTTCCCCAGTTAAGTGCTTGTGGTGTTTCTGTGTCAAGTAAAGCTTGAGACAAAACATTTAAAGTCATGGCTAGGCTCATGGTGCAAAGCACCAAAGAAAAAATAAATTAAAGTAAATTTTGCTGTGTTCAAGGATTAAACTGAAATATAAAAGATCAGAGAATTCATAATATTATCCGGATTCTAAATCCGAATGACATTAACATTCTTCTGATTCAAAGGAGAGTAAGATGCCAAAACTATTCAGGATTGCAATTGTAAACCCCACTATGAGAAGAGACATGAGCTTAATCAAACTCTCATTCTCATGCAAATTCACATCATAAACTTATATTAGTTTTGGTTGCTTGAGGACAAGCAACAGTTTAAGTTTGGTGTTGTGATGCGTGAGCATCTTATCTATCTTTTCCTAGTGAATTTGCATCTAATTTGTTGAGTTTAATTAAGAATTAATTATATTTTAGCCACTATGGATGCTATTTTGAGTTTTGTGTAATTTTATTTATTTTAGGTAGCATTCGGAGGGATTTGATGAAGTTTCTGCAGAGAAAAAGAAGAAACCAAAGAGATAACAAACGAAGACCAACGCGGACGCATGGCTCACGCGACCGCGTGGAATGGAGAAATCGCAATGAGGCGATCGCGTGCCTGATGCGAACGCGTGGACTGGAATCTGCACAAATGACGCGAGCGCGTGGATGATGCGGACGCGTCACATGTGCGATCTGCAATAATACAGAAAACGCTGGTTACGATTTCTGGGCTGTTTTTGATCCAGTTTTCAGCCCAGAAAACACAGATTAGAAGCTACAGAATGGACAAAGCAAGTGGTCCCCACCCATCAGCTGAAGACTTGTTAATTAATTCGAATTTAAATTCAAATCTTATCTTGGAGGAAAAGATGTTATTTTTAATTTTTAGATAATTAGATTTTTAGGATAGTGATAAAGAGGAACTCTGTACATTTAGACAGGGGATACACATATTGTTACCAGATCCTTATTTTTCTTCTCTGAACCATGAGCAACTAATCCTCCATTGTTAAGGTTAGGAGCTCTGTCTATTTTCATGGATTGATTCATTTGATCTTTTTAATTTAATTCATGTCTTGATTTATATTTCAATAATTGTTTTCGTCCTTTATTCTATGAACATTGGGCGGAACGGAAGTATGACCCATGTTCTAATTGAGTTCTCGTAAAACTTGGAAAAGCTCTTTACTTGAACAACAGCTTGAAAACATATTATACTGAATTTTTAATTGTTTGTATTTAAAGGAATACGTGACATATAATCCCCTTATTTGTGGATAATTAGGATTTTTTTTGGCATATAATTGGAATTAATTGACCAAGGAATTGGCAATTAATGAAATTTAGAGGAGACTAGGAAGGTCTAAGGAATTAAGGTCTAGTCACATATAGTTTGCCATGAAATTAAATCTTGCATGATTAAATTAATTAGTAATAAAAGTTAATCCGGAAATTAGATAACTCTGAAACCTTAACTGTTTTCTCCATATTTTATTCCCAATTTATTTATTTGTCTATCCTTTTGATATTCTGAGTTCGAATTTAAACCTTTTGAATATCTCAAAACCTTTTGCTGCTTGCCTAACTAATCTTATCAAACGATATTGTTGCTTAATCCATCAATCATCGTGGGATCGACCCTTACTCACGTAAGGTATTACTTGGTACGACCCGGTGCACTTGCCGGTTAGTAGTGTGGGTTATAAAATACCGCACCAATACGCCATATTGTAATTATCTTTAAATATAGTGGATATTTTTCGGAGTGTTGGTCCGTGATTTTTTTGCCCCATTCATCTAGGGAATTTTTCTACGTTAAAATATTTGTGTTACTCTTTCTCTCTTTCATGACCTATTTTGTTGCCATATTGATTCTGTTACTTTTCACGTAAATTATTTAGCTCACTTCCACTCTGACTCTGTCTTATCCCTAACAAGTGGTATCAAGTGGTATCAAGTGGTTTTAGCCTTTTAGGGGAAGGTGTAATTCTTCGTGTGCTCTATGGTTGCAACTTTATCTGATCTTTCACATCAGAAAAAATAAGTTTACTTTGATATAAGATGTCGGTCCAAAAATTTGAAGTGGAGAAATTTGACGGTTCCAATGACTTCCAGTTATGGAAACAAAAAGTGCAAGCTTTTCTAGATCAGCAAGGCATAGCGAAAGTGTTGGATGGAATAATAGAATTGGCAAAGATATTTTTCTGATGATAAAAAGGTAGATACAATGGCAAAAGCAAGAAGTACAATCCATTTATGCCTGGAAAACAATGTGTTGCGAGAGGTAATGCATGAAAAAACTACTAATTCATTATGGAAGACTTTAGATAAAAAATATTCTGTTAAGACCTTGTCTAACAAGTTGTACCAAAGGGAGAGGTTGTATACATTTAAATATTTAGGAGATAAACATATGAAAGTTCACATGGATGACTTTAATCGGATGATATCTGATGTTGCTGCAGTTGAATAAATATTGAAGATGTTGATCAAGCTATGATCTTATTGATATCACTATTTCTGTCATATGATAATTTCTGTGATATCATGTTATATGGTAGATTTAAAATCAGAGTGCAAAATATTAAAGATGCACTATTGACAAAAGAGCATCAAAAGTTAGTATCTGGATCCAATGCAGACAATCCTGCCGATGAGTTGTTCATAACGAGAAGTCACAGTCAAGAAAGAGGATCCATAAGCTCAAGTAAGAGTAGATTGAAGTCAAAGTATCGAAAGCACAAATCCATAAACTGCTTCTATTGTCACCAATCAGATTACATTAGAAGAAATTGCCCACAAAGAAATGAGAAATCAGAAAATTCTGCTAACATAATCATTGATGGTTCTAAAGATAGTGATACTGGTTTTGCTCTAATTGTATTCACTGGTAACTATGGAAATGAGTGGATCTTCGATTCTGGTGCATCATTTTACATGACACCTAGCAAATATATTTTCTTTTCCTACAAAAATGGGGATGGAAGTGCCCGACTAGCAGATAATAGATTAATTCTAGTGGTAAATGAAGGACAAGCCAAAATCAAATCAAATGATGGAACCAATATATTGCTCGGCATGGTACGTACCAGAACCGGGTAGAAATTTGATCTCGTTGAGCGCCATAGTTAAAAATGGTTACAAATTTGTAGGCAAGGGAGATTTTTTGAAGGTATTCAAAGTTTCGATGGTGGTGATGAAAGGAAAGTTATACGGAGGGATCTACATATTGTAGAAAAGCATAGTAAATGGAAGTGTTGTTGTTCTATCCTCTGAGAAGAATGATAATGATGCTACACAATTGTGGCACATGAGGCTTGGTCACATGAGTAAGAAAGGAATGTCCATACTTGCTAATAGAGGCTTGTCAAAAGACTTGAAGAGTTGCAAACTTGGATTCTATGAAAACTATGTCTTTGGAAAGTAGAAACAAGTAAAATTTAGCACTAGAAAGCAAAATTGCAAGGGGACATTGAAGTATATCCACTAAGATGTGTGGGGTCTTTCCCTTATCAACTCTCTAGGTGGAGCTTTTTATCTTCTCACATTAATCGATGAACATTCTAGAGAAGTTTGGGTCTATTTCCTAAAGAAAAAAGATGAAGTATTTGGAAGATTTAAGCAATGTAAAGCCATGATCAAGAAGCTAACCAGGTGGTTAGTCAAGCAACAAAGAACTAACAATGGCGGAGAATTTTGCAGTCAAGAATTTGTAGATATCTACAGAGATAATGGTATAGTGAAGCACCATACTATACCAAGAACACCACAACAAAATGGAGTTGCAGAACGATAAATAGAACACTTCTAGAGCGTGCATGATGCATGTGAATCAATGCTGATCTTCCTAAATCATTTTGGGCTGAGACGATTAATACAGTTACATACTTTATTAATCGATCTCCATCAACTGCAATTGATATGAAAAATTCCACAAGCAGTATGGTCCAGTCAACCCGTTAATTATTCTGATTTGAAGATATTTGGTTGCCCTGCATATGCCCATGTGAGTGATGGTTGATGGTAATCAGTGGCTAAAAGAAACGGGGGTTAAATCTTAGCCCCTTTTTTGCTGAATATTAATTTCTGCTTTTTCAAAGAAACTTCAGGAGATATTTCTATTTTTGTCTCATAACAAGTCAAGAGACATTTTTTTTGTCTCGTAATCGGTTAGGAGATATTTTTCATTTTTGTCTCCAGCGCAGTAGAAACAGAATAAGAGTAGAAGAAAAAGAGAGAATCACACCCAGAAGTATCCTGGTTTAGCTGCTAAGTATAATGCAGCCTACATCCTGTCTCCATCACAACAATGACGGAATTTCACTATAATCATCAGATTACAAACATCAATTCTTTCCTAGGATCTATCCAATCCTATCTGGGACAAATCCAAATTCTATCCCCAAATCTGAACTTGACTTAGACTTCTACAAAGCTTTCAATCGCAAAGTGCTAACCCAACTTGCAATGTAATCCCCACAGGATCATGAAACACAACAACAGATGTACAAAGAAACTCTTAGATATCTATGGCTTTTTCTCTAATATTGATTACTACCTTTTTTCTCACTGGCTTTTTCTTACAAACCTCACCATGTTTTTCTTTTACTATGAGACTCAGACAGACAATACTAAGAAAAGAAAAACAAAATAAAACCCATTGAAGAAGAAGAACTCTGTTAGCTTTGGGTAGCTATGAGAACTCTGTGCTTTCTCTCCTTGTCTCAATCCTTGGCCATTCACCCTTATTATAAAAGGGGAAGCTTCCAAGGTTGAAACTGGTTCAACCAAGCCAGCAACATCTTCTCCCACAAATAGCAGTGGTTCGGACAGAGAGAAAAGAGAGGGAAAACCGAAACAAAACCAACATGCATGTACCTCTCTCAATCCTTCTCATAAAGCTCCTTCACTCTGAGCCCTTGATTTTGACTTTGGCTCCAAGAAAGAATTCGGACCTTTGATGAACCTCTGACCCAGGACAGCTCCTTGCTTTCCATTATTGCTTTTTCCTACGTGTAGCTCGGGAAGCTATCTTCTTTCTTTGATGGACAAAAATGGAAATGAGCTTTTACCACTGAGATCTTCTTCTCTGACCAAGGCGGATATTTCCTATTCTTGGCATGGAAGATCTTGAAGCTCTTCTTGAAATCTTGCCTTCAATGGCAAAAATCTAGCCATACCCTGCTTCAGATCTTCCTTCTTCACAGGCTTTCTTTATCCTAGCCTTTTCTTCTTCCATAGCTTTACTGTAATTGTACTTCTCTTATGATAACTTCTATTTTCTTCTTTTTCTGATTGAAGTGACCAAATTGCAAAGAAGAGAGATAAGAGAGAAGATACAAAATATTCAATCCACAATTAAATGAAATTGAATTGTGAATTTCGGTTACCTATGTGTGCATTTAACCAAATTAGAATTTGAGTTCCAGTAACCAATGTATGCGTTCAATTAAATTGAGATTTGAATTCCACTATCTCAAGAAAGTGGGTAACCGAACCACTTCTCTTTCAATTTGGACCACAATCCTATAGGACCAAGAGAGGTGTTTGCTTGAGCTTAACAAAATGTTGGGCTAGCTTTAGATTTATCATTCAGCCACACAAGTTAAAAAAGATTTTTGCACAAGGCTTTGATTAATAACAAGTTGGGCTTATATTTCCTTTTGGCCCAAAGTTAATTCTGCACACTAACAAACACATTAACCAAATAATTGGAAGCAAATATTGAAATAACAATTTTCTAATTAATATTTTTAATAATATTTGATCATCATAATAATTCAAGTTTTCTAAACTCAACAACGGTAAACTTGAGGTGGGGGCAAAAAGGTGCATATTACTAGGGTATGCACGAAGGGTGAAAGCCTACAGACTGTGGTGTATAGAAAAGACAAATTCTCCCAAGATCATTGTCAGCAGAATGTTGCTTTTGACGAGGTGGCAATGATAAATCAAAACAGGAATTCAAAATAGATCAGGTAGAAATAGATCATGGTATACAAAAGTAGATGGAGTTAGAAGTTGACAATGGAAAGATGAAGCAAGAAGAAGAATAAACTCAATCCAGCACTTCAAGAACTATGCAACCTGAAGAAGAACAAGCAGATGAATCCGATGATAGAGTTACGGTGAAAAAACCAGAGAAAAAAAACCATATAGTATTGCTACTAGCAGAGAGAAGTGACAAGTTTAGAAGCAAAAAATATATCAAGATTTAGCTTCTTGTGCATTCAACTCAGCGGAGGCACATCCTATAGCTTTCGCATTGGCTATAGCAGATGACGTGGTAAGAAATGAACCAAGTTCCTATCATGAAGCAATTCACTACATGGAGTCAAAGAAATGACTAGCCACAATAAAAAAGGAGATTGAGTCTCTTCATAAAAATTAAACATGGGAGCTAGTAGAACTTCCGAAGGAAAAAAAAGTAATTGGATGCAAATGGGTCTTCAAAAAAAAGGAAGGGATTCCAGGAGTTGAATTCCCAAGGTTCAAGGAAAGACTAGTAGCAAAGGGTTATACTCAGAAGGAGGGTATCAACTTTAACAAAGTATTCTCTCCTGTTATGAAGCATAGCTCTATTTGAGTCCTATTAACTACTGTAAGTATATTTGACCTAGAGCTAGAGCAACTTGATGTAAAAACAACGTTCTTACATGGTAAGCTAGTGAAAACAATTTATATGAGTTAACAAGAAGGATTCACAGATCTTTAGAAAAAAGACCATGTTTATTTGCTGAAGAAGTCATTGTATGCTTTGAAGTAGTCCCCAAGACATGGGAATAAGAAGTTTGATGCATTTATGATCAGTATCTATTTAATATACTAAAATTGGGTTTTTTCCCGACTAATAAAGGTGAGGTGTCACTTTCTCGTGAACCCATTTTCCCTCCAAAATGAATGCATTTAATGAATAATGCATAATTATATTAATTTAGGAAAATATCTTTATTTTAATTATATAAAATTAATATTTAATGCATTATTAAACTACTTATCAATTATTAATTCTACTTAATATACTAAAACTGGGTTTTTTCCTGACTAATAAAAGTGAGGTGTCACTTTCTCGTGAACCCATTTTCCCTCCAAAATGAATGCATTTAATGAATAATGCATAATTATATTAATTTAGGAAAATATCTTTATTTTAACTATATAAAATCAATATTTAATGCATTATTAAACTACTTATCAATTATTAATCAAAAATATTTTTAATTATTTTAATGAATAATATATAATTATACTAATTTAGGAAAATATCTTTATTATAATTATATAAAATCAATATTTAATGCATCATTAAACTAATTATCAATCAAAAATATTTTTAAATATTTTAATTATATTCATATCCTTCTAATTCTTATTCATTATCCAATAATTTTATTAGTGACAAGTTATTAACCCATTTATATTGATAACAAGTTTAATAACCCGTGCCGTGCACGTGATAAGATTGAAATTATAATTTTAAATTCTTTTGTTAAGATTAATGTGAATTATAATAATTTGATTAATAAAAATGTAACATATTATGTATTGTTTGTTTTTTCTTAATCTAGTATTAAATATATTAACTCTAAAATAGTTATTAATTAGTTTTAGTAATTTACTTAATACTTAGACCCACCAACAAATTTTTATATGTTGTTTTACTGCAAGTAAGAACATATCAAAATCAGCTCAAAATAAATAATAAATTATTAGAGAATTCTAATGTACAAAATTCTCTAATAAACAATAAATAATTTAAACCCACTAAAAAATAACTCAACATTTTTCTTTTGATACCTGCAAAACATATACCTGAAATAATATTATATCAATGTTAGTATATAGTTTTATAATCATCGACCGTATTTACTATACATGACTCCTTCTTAAAAGTTATTCTACATACGTGTGCAATCGAAAGATAAATTACTGGACTTTATTTTATTTTTCTAAATTACTATAATTATGTATTATTCATTAAATGCTACTTGTAATATAATTGTAATATTGTAATATAATTATAATAAAGATATTTTTCTAAAATAAATTTAGAAGAGAGAATAGTGCTTTCATTTTGGAGGAAAAATAAATTCATGAGGAATTGACACTTCACTTTTATTAGTTGATAATATATTAAATATTGATTTTATATAATTATTATAAAGATATTTTTCTAAATTAGTATAATCATGCATTATTCGTTAAATGTTAATTGTAATATAATTATAATAAAGATATTTTCTAAAATAAATTTAGAAGAGAAAATAGTGATATCATTTTAGAGGAAAAATAAATTCATGAGAAATTGACACCTCACTTTTATTAGTTAGAGAAAAAATCCAGTTTTAGTATATTTCTCGTTATTATATATTTTTCTCTAATCATATATCCACTGTTTTCTTTCTTTCGTTTAAGCATTTTGAACCTGAGTTTAACTGATTGTAGTTCTCACTTCTCAATCATTCTATTAGATGTAGTTGATAACTATTGAAATTCTTTGATTAACATAGGAGAAAAATATATTATTATATGATAGAATTAATATGAGTATATTTTGTTATTAAATACACAAAGTTAATATAAAATAAAATTACCCATAAAAAAGCAAAGAAAATAAAATTAAAATAGCAAAAATGATAAAAAGATTATTTTTACAATTTTGTTTTGTCATTTTTATGTATAGAAGATTAGAAAATAATAAACTTTTGACTAAATTAATTTTGTTTTTGTTGTATTCAATTTAAATAAGTAATAAATTATATTATTTTAATTTATTTCTTAAATTTATATATCATAAAAATCAAATCAATATACATAATTTTAAATTATGTGATACTTAAATATCTAATAAAATTAATTAGTTGATATAATTAATACATCATAATGAATTGTATTTAATGAGTTAAACAAAATAAATTAAGAAACACTCTCAGAAATATGCTATGTTGACTCTATCATTAAATATAAAAAATCAATTTTCATATAATAGAATTAATAATATAATAGACGGCGAGAAAGAGAAAGATAAATATTTTAGATCCTAGGTTATTTTATTTAGATGTTGTAATGTGGGTATCACATTATTTTACTTATTCTACCCTCTGGACTTTTTTGCAACTTTATTTCAGTATCAATAGAATTTCACTACCTTTTAGTAATAAATTAAAATCTAAAATAAAATTGAAAAAAAAGTAAAGAATATAAAATTATTGATTGAAATTTTATTTTATTTATTATTATTATAACAGGTATTTTTATTTAATATACCAACACCGTACAAAATTAATCTTAAAAAAAGTATAAAATATAAATAAATATACTGAATTAAGAGATAAAATTATATTTGTTATCTCATTTTTACTTTTAGTAGCACAATAAAATATCATGTACTCAACATAATTTAAGATACAAATTATAATTAATTATACTTTTTATTTTAAAACTAATCTTAATATAAATAAAAATAATTTAATATATTAAATAAATTAATAGAATCATATAAGTTAACTATTTTTTGCTTAATTTTGTTATTATTATTTTTCTATTAATTTTGTTGTTTTTTTCTGACTACCTTTAAAATTACTGGACTTTTTTTAATTTGATCGTGAAATAAAATTAGAGTTGTTGGTCACCATTACAAAAAAATATAACATGTTCCTAAATTTTTATATACAAAACTTAAGATTCTGTATTTCTTTGTTTATGCCATAAATAAGGATTATTTACAATGATTCGTATTGATTTAAAAGTTTAAAAACTTTTGTACATATTAATTTTATATTTAATATTAAAACATGAAAATTTACTATGTCATTTTACTATTAATATATGTAGTATTATATTACATAATATAAAAATTAAAATGATTATTATATATCTTAGATGGATTGAACTAAATATAAAAATATAAAATAGAATGTATTATTAAATTTTAGTCATTTTAATTAGTTAATAATATAAAATAAGATAGAAGTGACTATTTATAATTGAATAATTTTGATTGATTAGACTAAAAAAATCGAAAAACACTCTAAATAAAAAGCCAAATTAACTTTAATATTAAATTCATTAATATGATTTTAATTTTATATAATAGTTAGATAATAGATTAGTAAAAGCAAATGGAATGATGACTTTAATTAGTATGTGATAAAATATTCATTTAGAATAATTAAAATAAGTCAAAGTATGATGTACTTAAAAATAATACATTTTTATGTCTAAAATACATTTAAATAAAATATTTGTAAAATATAAAATTTAGAATAACATAGCTTCATGAATATTAATCATTAATCAAATATGAACTAATATAAAATTATAATATAATTTATTGACGAAAAATAATTAACAATTAATATTAATAAATATAAAAATCATCCAAACACTTTGATTAAAAGTATGAGTGGTTAATTATTATTAATAATATTTTGTTCATAACTAAAACTAAAAAATATAATTATTCATATTTAGATTTTAGAAAAATAAACGTATAAGTAATAAATAATCTATTTTATCATGCATATTATAAAATAATAAATTAAACTAACTGATATAATGAATTATAATTAATTAATTGGTATAAATTATAATAAATTATATGATATTTAAAAAGAAAATAAAATGAACAAGAAGAAAATAAAAAGAAATAGAAGAGATAAAAGACTACAATAAAATAAATTGAGTGTGAGAGTTTTATTTTTTTTTATAAATTTTATATCACATCTGTTTCAATAATAATAAATAAAAATACATCAACTTGATATCTAAGAGAAAATGATGAGATAAAATCATAACATAGTTCTAAAACAAAAGCTTAAATTAAACAATAATATCATTGCACAACACAAATTGAAAGTAATTTCACACTATAATATACCACACAAACAGATAAATGACTTAAACTTAATTATATAATTTTTTTATTTATGCATACATGATAATACCATGGTCTATAAATGCTTCATGGATAACATATCATATATTGCTCTGAATGATGAGCACGGGAGTTGAAGAGTGTGTGGTGGTTTGTATCCACGATAGTTGTCTTCTTGCGACGACGCCTCATAGGAAGAAAAAGAATTGTTGTAAAAGCTACCTAATTAAAGAGTAATTGGTAAATGAATGATATTTTCTTTTAGCATATATGATTTTTTATAGTGGTAAAATAAAAATGGAAGGAATAAAATTTTATATTTTTATATTCGGAATAGAATTTGATATTTATCGTAATAAAATTAAATAGCTAATCAGTTATAATTCATGTATGTAAATAAATAAAAATATTTTTAAAAATTAATCAAATCCGTTAGTTGATACAAATAATTAATATAATTGATTTTATTTGATTTATTGAATTCAAAAAAATAAATTAGGAAATAATTGATTGAATTAATTAGTTGATATAATTAATTTATTATAATTGATTGGATTTAATAAATTAAAAAATAAATAGGAAAACATCCGAGACAATGTTTTTTTAACTAAATTAATCTATATTTATTGTCTTTAATCATTATAAGTAACAAATCATCTATGCTATTATGTACCTTATAAATTAATGAATTAAAATAATTGATATAATAAATTAAAATTATTTGATTGATATGAATTATAATAAATCGTGTGATATTTAAATATCTAATCAAATCAATTAGTTGATATAATTAATTTATTGTAATAAATTGTATTCAATGAACTATAAAAAATAAATTAAGAAACACGCTCAAAAGTAATAACAAATCCAGAAATTTTAAATAATGGGGATAAACATATAGCATATAAAAATAAAAAATATTTATAAATATATCAAAATATATAAAAAATAAATAATATAAAAATATTAAATATTAAATAATTTTTATGTAATCATTATCAATATTAATATGTTGATAAATAATAATATGGTTATTAATTTATCTTT
>NC_029774.3:9463413-9472191 GCF_000817695.3 Arachis duranensis | reverse complement strand
TAATTATAATAAAAATATGTTTATAAATTAGTATAATTATATATTATTCATTAAATATTAACTATAATATAATTATAATGAAGATATTTTATATAAAATAATTTAGAATAGAGAATAGGAAAGTTCATTTTGGAGAGAAAACGGAGTCACGAGAGATCGACACCCCACCTTCATTAGTTGGGAAAAAACCTAGTTTTAGTATATTAAGTAGATAATATTATTGCTATATAGGAAGCATACATAAATTGCTACATTTTTTTTATTATATTATACAACTCAAAATTATACTATCGTGTTATTATTAATCCTAGATACTTGCTATAATTATATCAAATTTAATTATGAATTTAAAGAAATGAAATAGATAACATTCAATATTATTTTTTTCTTTTTTACATTCAATTTGTTATCTAATTAAAATAAAACATATTAATTAAAATTCAATTTGTTATCTAATTAATCTTATGTCCATACGATATAACTTTACATAAATATTATGAATCAACCTTTTTTATTCTACAAAAAAAATACTATATGTAGCCTTTAGTAGTACAAAAAATGTAAGACCTCAAATTTTTATAAATTAAATAATTGACTATTTACAAATTATTGTATTATATTGAGATGTAGCTTTTAAGAAAAATTATTTTGATTAAATAAAATTTATTTTTATTATTATTATTATTATTATTATTATTATTATTATTGTTGTTGTTGGAAGGTACCTAACGTAGCCTTCGAAGGAACCAAAGAAAGGAAATGGAAGTTGATTTACTATGCATATGTATATATATAATAATAACACATGCTTTCTTTTATTTATTTAACCTTTGACACTTGGGTAATATTCATTTAATTATCATCATCACTTGGCCGAAGCCTGTAAAGGGGCAAAAGAAAGAAAATTGGAGACGTGGCCTAATACATATGTGTACATGTATAATCATGACACCTAATGAGCTTTAATATCACAAATTTTCACTCATTTCCATTAGCCATAATCAGTTTAATTCCTTTCAACCACCACCGAACATAAACCTAAAAGAAAGAAAAGAAAGAAGGCCGTGAGAGAGAGACCGAGGGTGAGGGAGGAACCGTGACTCCCTATGATATTTCGGCTTCGATTTCTTACGATCCGTAAATCCAATAAAAAATCTAATCCGATAAAAGTGTTCGTATCTTTCTCCTCTACGTATTGGCGTCACTTTTGACCGGTGGAAGTCGACGGTGACGTAACTCTCCTGCCCCTTGAGTTCGGCTAACTGGAGTTCTAGGAAGCACAGACGATTTCTGACGCTTTCTCCTTCAGCAGCTCGATCAGAAAGCTTCTCCGAAACTGCTGTTGTTTTGATTTCGTACGGAAGTAGAGGATTTTGTTTTGAAATTAACTGTTTTTAAACTATGAACGCCATGGAAGTCTAGTGGGTATTTGTAAATAATTTATGATTGTTTGAAATGACTGAATGATGAGTTTGAGTTGTGTTTGTGACTGAATTTGATGAATATATATTTGATTTCTCGATTGGAAAGAGGTTGAAAATGGTTCAGTTGGGACCCGAAAAAGGGTGGCTAACCTCGAGTTTTAGGGGAAGTACTGCCGAAAGTTTATAAAAATATGAGGTTTTATTTGAAAAGTTATTTTAAAAGATTTGGTTTTGGAAAATTAAATTATTTGAGATTTATTTAGTTGAGAAAAGGTGTATTCTATTTTTTAAACTAGATTTATTAAGAAAAACATAATGTTTTAAATCCGATTTTGTAAGGAGAGATTTTGTTCTAAGTGTTGTTTTAAGTATGTTTTTTTAAGAAAAGGAATCTCTGCCACAGGAGAGCAGAGAACAAAGATTAAAGGAATATATTAATTAATGAAGCGTCTGCCACAGGAGAGCAGATGTGACATTGTTTGGGCCTTAGTGCCAAATGTAAAATGGGGACGCCCACACACTGAGAACTGTTTTTCAGATATACGCTTATTGATTTGGAAAGTTACACTTTATGCGACCTAGCCGTACGACTTAAAGTCACACTGTATGCGGCTTGGCCGTACGACTTATAAGCACACTGTATGCATCTGGAAAGCCATATCTGGGACTTGTGCCCGGGTAATGTCGGGAGCGGGTAGGCAACCGACACATGAGCTCATGGCCTGCATTAGGAATAGACATGCATCATGTTGTTTGCACATTTGTATTTGGTTGTGTTTGCTTGTATTACTTCTCTGTGATTGTGTTGTTTGACTTGTTTGTATGTTGGTTTGAATCTCTTGCTTGCACTATTTGTTTGTGAGTGTATTAAAGTGATTACGAGTTGACATTTGACTGAGGATTAACTATGTGGCTGAGAGACAGAAAATGTGACTAGTTTTATATTTAAAATTTGTTTTGAGTTTAGAAATTTAAAGAAAAGTAGAAATAAAAGTATTTCCAAAGGTTTAACAAAATAGTTTTACTAAGTAAGTTAATTATTTGCATTAAATTCATTACTTTTACGGTATTCCCATTCCCTACGGAGAACGTGTGGTTTGTTCTCACCCCAAAATCTTCTACCCTTTCAGTGACACAGGTTCGAAGATTCAGTTAGAAGATGCAGACGACTAGTAAATTTACTTGTGATTCATGTTATTTCTATAGAGTTCCCTCGCCCTTGTTGCTTTAAGTTTTATTTTATCCAGAGGGATATGTATCGTATTTGAGTTTTATATTGAATTCATTTGTATAGCATTTATTATTATTAATAATTGTGTGAGTGAATTACTGTAAATAATTTTCTGGTATTTTCTTATAAACTGAAACGCGATATCGACCTAAAGGCTCAATATTAAATAGTAAATAAGGAGAACAGGTTAGTAACTCCTTACTTTTGGTACGATCATGACGTGCTAAAGGTTAGGGTGTTATAAAAAATAATTATAAAAATTAATTATTGATATTGATATTAATCATAATTGATTATTAATACTCTAATTTTTTAAAATATATTTTACCTTTTTAAAATATAATACATGTACCATGTAGACTTTATTATTATTATAAATATTAATTTGATATAATTATAATGAATATATTTTCTTAAATTAATATAATCATGCATTATTCATGAGCTAATTGTAATATAATTAGAATAAATTTATTTGAGAAAAAAATTCATGTATAATTTTCAGAAATAATAATTTTTTATTTATATATACGTATATATTAATTTTGTTAAATAATTATACATATATATACATATACATAAATAAAAAAATATATGAATTATATTTTGTTAAACTTCATGTTACTGGCTATTAAAAATATTTAAATCACATGTATTAATTTTTTGTTATAATTATTTCGTTTTATATATATTTATTTCATTTTATATATATGATTATTTTTTATTTTACAATCGTGCAATAATATTTTCTATAATATTATTGCTATATATGAAGCAGGTTTATATTACTATAATTATATCAAATTTAATTATGATTGTAAATTAATAAAATAGGAAACAATCAAAACTAATTTTTTATAGTCAAAATTTACTGTAAATATAAAAATAAAATCACTAATAATTAAAATTTTGAGTAGAAAATAAAAATCCATAAGCTAAATTCAATTTGTTAACTAATTAATTTTATATCTATATAATAATATTATTATTATTATATTGATTAAAACTGTGAATACATACTAATAAAATTATTACATACGAATGAGAATTAGAACTATATCAATTCTATCAACAGTATTACCTATGATAGATTATGTAATGAAAAAGTTTGAAAAATAAAGATAAGAATTATAAGGTTATGAAAAGTCTCATCCAAATTTGACAAGAACAACACGACTTATATAGAAATGGTTTTTATGGATGATAAGGTAAGTTGATTATTTTCCATGATTCTTTCAAGTGATGCTAGGTCCATTTTATAAATAATTTTTGTTTATATTTTAAGTTTATTTGATAAATAAACCCTTGCACGAATTAAAGACAGTGCGATTTTATAGATTTATAAGTGAGTGCTAATAGCTTTTATATTTAATTTGCTTTAGAGTGTGATAATAGCCAATATGTTTGTTGGTAGATTTAACTATTACTATATTATTTATAATCACATTCAGTATATATATCTGATTTATTGAAGAAAGTAGATTATTAAAATTGATTAATAACTATTTTAGAGTTAATCCAATTAATACTAAATTAAAAAAATAAATAATACATAACATAACATGTTACTTTTTTATTATCAAATTATTATAATTTAAATTAATTTTAAAAAAATAATTTAAAATTATAATTTAAAAAAATTTTCCTAAAATAATATAATCATACATTATTTATGAGCTAATTATAATACAATTAAAGATATTATTATATCATAATGTCTACTTACTATATTAATATAATACCAAAAGATACATGTTTCATTATTTTTTATAGATAAAATCGGTTTTTATTGGTAACTAAATTGTGTTTAGGTTAACGAAAACTATATGTTTAGGTAGAGATTTTTTGTCAAATATAATAAAAATATAAATAAAGAAATAAAGGATAAAAATAAACTTAAATAATATATTTGACACCATTTCATTTTATTAATTATTAAATTATTTAAAAATAGTACATCCACGAAAAATACTCATAATATATAATAAATTGAGGCAATAATTTAAAATTTTCTAATTATAATTTAATCAAATACTAATATTAAAACCAAATTACTTAAACAATATTGAATTTATTCTAGTTCTTAGTCACGTATAGTATAGAGTCATTCTCGTAACGATAACCAACTGATATAACATCGTAAATATCAAAATTTAGAATTCGTGCAAATTCAAACCATCCTCTTGTTAAATAAGCTTCATCATCCGCTATCCATGTAATGCGGCAAGGTATAGAATTGCCACACCGAGAAACCAAACTAACCCTTATTCCTCTCAATGGCATTGCATGCATGCAAAAGAAAGCCGGTAATTTCTGAAAAAAATCATAATATGTTATAAAATTATTCTAATAATGAACAACTTAAAATAAGAAAATTTAAATATATTACCAATCGTTGAAATTGCATATCCGAGTTTGTCATGAATTTAGCAAAACTGAACTTAAACTGAGGGAATTCAATCTCATTATGTGCTCCACTTCGAAGATTTTCGGACAGACGTAAAAAGCATGGAGGGAATGGAACTTGAACTTGCCCTATAAAGTTCCGTGGATGCAATTCCTCAATCAAAAATCGAGCTCCTCCTAAGAAAGCTAACCTTAACCACATTCCATTAGGTTGGTCATAATAGGTGAGTAGATCCAACCATCCTTCGATAAAGTAGAGATTATTGCCCCTTCTTTGAACACTTACATCCATGTAGTTGGAACCTGAATCAGTGAAGACAACTTGATGAGGTATTTCATGGATGTGATGCATTGTAAACGATTGTGGTAAAAGAGAATTGAACTAGAACATTAGACGATAAGAATAACTTAGAGTAACAACAATTAATAAATTATTAAAAGAATAATATAATAGAATGAGTATATGAAAAATATTATAAAAAATTATAAATTATACCTTAAAAGGATCAACCTCAATAAAAAAAAAATGAATAATACATTTTTATTCTATGAAGTAGTAAAAAATACTAAATATAAAATTATGAGTTGACTCTCAAATTTAGATTCATGTACCACAGAAAAATACTATTTATAGACCTTAGTAAAACAAAAATAAATATGTAAATTACTTATTATTAAGGCAATTTTTTATTATGTACAGTAATTACGCATTATAATTGATAAGTAGTTTAATAGTGCATTAAATATTGATTTAATATAATTATAATGAAGATATGTTTCTAAATTAGTATAATTATATATTATTCATTAAATATTAATTATAATATAGTAATATAATTATAATAAAGGTATTTTTTATAAAATAATTTAGAATAGATGAAAAATTTCATTCGTTTTTGAGGGAAAACGGACTCACGAGAGATCAACACGTCACCCTTATTAGTTGGGGGAAAATCCAGTTTTAGTATATTAAGTAGATAATAATAATTTTATTAGGATAAATATTAAATTCTATTCCTAATATAAAAATAGAAAATTTAATTCCTTCCATTTTTATTTTATCACTATAAAAGACCATGTATGCTAGAAGAAAATATCATTCGTTTACCAATTACTCTTTCATTTGATAGCTTTTACAACAATTCTTTTTCTTCCTACAAGGCGTCGTTGCAAGAAGTCAACTGTCGTGGACACAAATTACCACACTCTCCAACTTTCGTGCTCATCATTCGGAACTATATAAGATATGTTATCTATGAAGTATTTATAAACCATGGTGTTATCATGTATGCATAAATAAAAAATGTTTCATATTTAAATTTAAGTCATTTACCTATTTGTGGTATATTGTAGTGTGAAATTGCTTTTAATATGTGTTGTGTAATGATATTATGTTCTAATTTAAGCTTTTACTTTAGAACTGTATTATGATTTTATCTCATCATTTTTTTCTTAGATATTAAGTTCACGTATTTTTATTTATTATTATTATTATTGAAACTGATGTAATATAAAATGTACCAAAAAAACTCTCACATTCAATTTATTTTATTGTAGTCTTCTATCTATTCTATTTATTTTTATTTTCTTCTTATTCATTATTTTCTTTTTAAATGTTATATAATTTATTATAATTTATACCAATCTATTTCTATCTACTTAATATACTAAAATTGGGTTTTTTCCCAACTAATAAGAGTGACGTGTCGATCTCTCGTGAGTCCGTTTTCCCTCCAAAACGAATGAAATTTTTCATCTATTCTAAATTATTTTATAAAAAATACCTTTATTATAATTATATTATTATATTATAATTAATATTTAATGAATAATATATAATTATACTAATTTAGGAACATAATTACTCTAAGTTATTCTTATCGTCTAATATTCCAGTTCGATTGTCTTTTACTACAATTGTTTACAATGCATCACATCCATGAAATACCTCATCGAGTTGTCTTCACTGATTCAGGTTCCAACTACATGGATGTAAGCGTTCAAAGAAGGGGCAATAATCTCTACTTTACCGAATGATGGTTGGATCTACTCACCTATTATGACCAACCTAATGGAATGTGGTTAAAGTTAGCTTTCTTGGGAGGAGCTCGATTTTTTATTGAGGAATTGCATTCACGGAATTTTATAGGGTAAGTTCAAGTTCCATCCCCTCCATGCTTTTTACGTCTCCCCGAAAATATTCGAAGTGGAGCACATAATGAGATTGAATTCCCTCGGTTTAAGTTTAGTTTTACTAAATTCGTGACAAATTTGGATATGCAATTTCAACGATTGGTAATATATTTAAATTTTCTTATTTTAAGTTGTTCATTATTAGAATAATTTTATAACATATTGTGATTTCTTTCAGAAATTACCAGCTTTCTTTTGCATGCATGTAATGCCATTGAGAGAAACAAGGGTTAGTTTGGTTTCTCGGTGTGGCAACTCTATACCTTGTTGCATTGCATGGATAGCGGATGATGAAGCTTATTTAACAAGAGAATGGTTTGAATTTGTACAAATTCTAAATGTTGATATTTATGATGTTATTTCAGTTGGTTATTGTTACGAGAATGACTCTATACTATACTTGACTAAGAACTAGAATAGATTCAATATTGTTTAAGTAATTTGGTTTTAATATTAGTATTTGATTAAATTATAATTAGAAAGTTTTAAATTATTGCCTCAATTATATATCATGAGTATTTTTCGTGGATGTACTATTTTTAAATAATTTAATAATTAATAAAATGAAGTGGTGTCAAATATATTATTTAAGTTTATTTTTTCCTTTATTTCTTTATTTGTATTTTTATTATATTTGACAAAAAATCTCTACCTAAACATATAGTTTTCGTTGATCTAAACACAATTTAGTTGCTAATAAAAACCGATTTTATCTATAAAAAATAATAAAATATGTATCTTTTGATATTATATTAATATAATAAGTAGACATTATGATATAATAATATCTTTAATTGTATTATAATTAGTTCATAAATAATATATAATTATATTATTTTAGGAAAAATTTTTCATTATAATTATATCAAATTAATATTTAATTATGATAAAATATGTTAATTATAATTATATCATAAAATTATAATAATTACGATAGCTATGGTATATATTTTAATCATTTATGTAAGTAAATAAACTAGAAAACAATCAAATCAAATCATGACGGTAAATAAATAATATAGAATAATATTATACATTTAATTGCATTATAATTAGCTCATGAATAATGTATGATTATATTATTTTAGAAAAATATTTTTATTATAATTATATCAAATTAATATTTAATATATTATTTAAATCTAACTTTTATATAACAATAATATTATATATATTTATATATCACTTTTTTAAACTCATTCTTACAAATATATATTGGCATATAATTAATATAGATAACATATATACTTAATAAATATCTTTATTAAATTAATTATAACGATTAATACAAGATAATCTCATAAGTATAACCTAATTATAGCAAGAATTTTCATAAAAATAATTGACTACTAATTTGAATATAATTGATATAGTTAAATTGATACAACCTATAAGATTGAGAATATGTAGCAATTATAGCAATTATTATATCAATTATAATAATCATTCACGTGACTTCATATACAGTAATTTTTGAATTATAATTGTCACATAATTACTGTTGAATATTATTTAATTTTAGAT
>NC_029774.3:9433616-9462925 GCF_000817695.3 Arachis duranensis | reverse complement strand
TTAAATAAAAAAATTATTATAATTTCTGAAAATTATACATGAATTTTTTTTTTCTCAAATAAATTTATTCTAATTATATTACAATTAGCTCATGAATAATGCATGATTATATTAATTTAAGAAAATATCTTCATTATAATTATATCAAATTAATATTTAATGCGTTATTAAACTACTTATAAATCATCGATATTTTTAATCATTCTAATTATATCAATTGATATAGTTCTAATTCTCATTCAAGTGCAATAATTTTATTAGAAGATAATTGATGCACACATTAATAGTGACCTACTCATTTAATTTGATATCAATTAGTGGATAACAACAACAACAACAATAATAATAATAATAATAAAGTCTACACGGTACATGTATTATATTTTAAAAAGGTAAAATATATTTTAAAAAATTAGAGTATTAATAATCAATTATGATTAATATCAATATCAATAATTAATTTTTATAATTATTTTTTGTACTACTAAAGGCTACGTATAGTATTTTTCTTTTTTGTAGAATAAAAAAGGTTGTGATTCATAACATTTTTGTAAAGTTATATCATATGGACATAAGATTAATTAGATAACAAATTGAATTTTAATTAATATGTTTTATTTTTTGCTCATATTTTTTCATAAATTATTTTACTTTTTATATTTACAGTAATATTGAATGTAAAAAAGAAAAAAATATTATTGAATGTTATCTATTTTATTTATTTAGATTCATAATTAAATTTGATATAATTATAGCAAGTATATAGGATTAATAATAACATGATAGTATAATTTTAAGTTGTATAACATAATAAAAAATGTAGCAATTTATGTATACTTCCTATATAGCAATAATATTATATATATTTATATATCTCCTCTTTTAGCTCTTTCCTAATATCTTGTAAAACCTAGTTAATTAACGGCTAATTAACCCATAAATGAGAATTTATTCTAGAAAGCCTAAAATGTGATTCTTTTGGCTTAATATGATAGAGGAGATTGAGACGAGAATTTTGGTACCAATTTTATGGAATTCGGACCAAGATTGGACCGAACGGGTCAAACCGGGCCAACCGGACCCAAAGTGGGCCCTTGGCCAAACATAACTAAACCAAAACCCTAGTTTTCAGCACTCTCTCTCCTCATTTGTTACACACACACGCTGAAATAGAGTGAGGGAGGAGAAGAACACTCTCTCAAACTTCTATCTCTCACTTGATCTTCAAACCACCATAACTTTTGATCTAGAGCTCTGATTGCCGCTCCGTTTGCGGCCACACGTTCACCGCGGAGAGCTCTACAAAACCCATACAATCAATCTTGAGGTAAGCCACGTTTTGCTCTTCGAATTTCTAGCCTTGTTTTCGAGTTTCATGAGCAAAAATGTTGAGATTTTGGACTCTTTGATGTTATAGGACCCAACTCTCTTGAAGGAGAAGGTTAATCTTGTCTCCTTGGACCTTGGGTGTGGTAATATTCTCAACCCTAGTATAATTTGTGATTCTATGATGTTTGGGTTTTGAGGTGTTGTGTATGGGTGTGATGATTGTGGCTTAGGTTGTGTATATGTGAATATTGGAGCTTGATTGGTGATATTGAAAAGCTTAAAAAAAGGGATTTGGTGGTGAAAAATCTATTCTTGGAGGTGTTGAGGCCTTGAGAGCTTGTGGATAAGTGATTTGGAAGTGCTCCGGTTGAGCTTGGGAAATCGGCTAAGGTATGGTCTCGGTTTCTCGTATCTAATATGTAATGTGGTAGGAAATACTTAGGCTAGAGGCCCTAAGATAGGCATTGAATTGTTGGTGTTGTTGAATGGTTGATATATATGATGTGGTCATATATGTGATGATGATTATTGATGCCTTAATGGTATGATGTATGAGAAATATGCATGTTATGATATATGCTTGATGATTGGTTATGGTTGAATTGTGGGTTGAACCATATTGATGGTGAGTATGATATTGATTGTGTACAATGATGATTTATTGGAATTGGTGTTGTTGAAAATTGGCATGAGGAAGAGTGTGTGATACGTCAATGTGTTTGAGTTTGAGCCACTTGGGTGAAGTGGGTTAAAATGATGGGATAGTGATTTTGTAAATTGTGGTAATGTGTCAATGTGTGAGTTGAGGAGGCTTGATGTTGAATTTGATACATTTTGATTGATTCCAAAGAAAATGGATGAAATTGGCATGTTTTGATTGATTTTGAAAAGAGTTGAAAATGACTTGTTTCGAAAATGGCACTTTGTGGTTTTGTATAAAAATATGGTTTTTGGGCATACTTTGACGGGACATAACTTGGACTACGGATCTCCGTTTTGTGTCAAATTTGTTTAGAAATGAAATTGGATCCGGGATGTCCATGCCGTTCGAAGAACGGGTGAAAAACGATTTAAAATGAGGAAGTTATGTCCGTCGGAAAATTGGGGGTTGGACCTGTGAATTCTGCAGTTTTTAACTTAGAAAATTTTTAGCAGAATGACCCCCCGCGCGTAGGCGCACTTGGCGCATACGCGGCGTTCTTCTCGAAAACGCCATCCACGCGTGCGCGTGATGTGCGCGGGCGTGCCGATGTGCTGCACCCAATGCCCAGCCATTTTCCAGAAAGTTATGCCAGAACTGTGCCAGTTTTGTGCCTGGGGCACGAGAGTACCCACGCGTACGCGTGGCTGATGCGTGCGCGTCGTTTGGCTATTTTTCAATCCACGCGTTGGCGTGCATGACGCTTACGCGCGAGGAGTTTTTGAGGCCATCCACGCGTGCGCGTACGCGTGGCCCTGTTTTCATCCCAAAGTTGATTTTTGAGTTTTAAAAGCCAAATCTCATACTTCTAAGCCTCCGATCTCACCACTTATGTCTTAAATCAGTATGATATGCCTAGCAATGGGAAGAGGGCTAGTGAATATGGTAACTTGCGAGTGAAGCAAGGGAAAAATGAATGATCAATGAGAATCAAAGATGATTATGTGAGAGGCGGAGGATGGTGGTGGAAGTGCTGGTTATGCCATGGGGCGAAAGGCCGTAATTGTTAATGAAACGGCTGGTTATGGATTTAACCGTGAGCCGGGTGGCTAGTTATGGATTTAACCGTGAGTCGGATGGCTGGATTATTGCTGTGTTACGGCGGAGCCATGATTATGGCTAAGAATAAATGCATATATATGCTGTTGAATGAATTGTGAATGTTGTACTTCCATTATCGGAGATGAGAGTTTCCCTAGGAGAAAGCAGTGGCTAGCCACCACATGCTCCAGGTTGAGACTTGAAGCTCTTTTGACCCTATGTCGTCAGGGTGGCCGGGCACTGTGAAAGCCCCGGATGAGCTCACCCCCATAAATATTCACCAGTGAGGGTGATGGATATGGATCATGATTATGATCAAGTTTATATTGAGTATGACTCAAGTTGGGAAGACACGACAAAGGGACAGTCCAATGGTTAGCTGGCAGGACTTGTCGGGTTGGCTCTATAACCGACAGATGAAATCATCAGCCACTAGAGACAGGCATTCATCATATGCATACTATATGAATTGGTTGAGATTGCCTATTTGACTGCATATTACTTGCTAATTGTCTAAATGCCTTATTTGTTCCTATTTGTATATTTCTTGTTTGCTATAACTGTGTTTGCTACATTATACTCCTGCTGGTGGTTGGGAGGTGTGAAGGAATTGGAAAGGGAAGTATTAGTTAGACGGAAGAATCTTTAGTCAGTTGCCACATATGGTTTAGCTTGTTTATAAGCTTTGAATTATCTGGAGGAAGTTCTAGGATTGCCTTCGGCTTTCCTCTATTATTATGTATTATATATGTGGAAGTTGTTACCATGCTGGGGACCTCTGGTTCTCACCCATGCGGATTTTGTGGTTTTCAGATGCAAGACGTGAGGTTTCCCGCTGAGGCATGCTGGAGACTTCTAGATTTGCAAAGATCCTTTGTTCTCAGGGCTATGTTTTGGTTTATATATTTTGCTTAGATACTTTTATCTCCATTAAATAATACAAACTGTGATGACTCCCCTTATAGGAGATTTTGGAGAATAGGTTTTATGTATTTGTGTCTCTTTGGGTTTCCTTTGGGGTTTTCCTTATTTTATCATATGTATATATTGCTATGCTTGGACCGGTTGTCTTCGCAGTCGGATTTTGAGTCTTGATATTCCTATTTTTGACACTCTTTTGTATATATATAATCTCGCGCTGGTTTATCCTTGTTCGTTACGTTATCGATCGGAGTGTTGCGCTTTCGAGTTGTGATTTTTGTTTACCCCTATTTCTACAAAGGCTCCTAGTTATAATCAATCATTCATACTACTATACTTACTAAATTCTTATTTTAGAGGTCGTAATACCTTGCCATCTTTGAATTATGACTTAAGCATAAGACTCTGTATGGTAGGGTGTTACATATCTCCATTGAAAATATTTGTTAACTATTACCGTGTATAATTAATGTGTGTGTGTATATATATATATATAAGGATTAATAGTGAATTGTTACAATTATTTATCATCTAGAAAATTTGTACCTCAGACATAGAACTTCCTCTGTTTATTATTTTTCATACCTAAGGGATACTAACTACGATTCTATCAACAGTATTACTTATGATAGATTATGTAATGAAAAAGTTTGAAAAATAAAGACAAGAATATAAGGTTATGAAAAGTCTCATCCAAATTTGACAAGAACAACACGACTTACATAGAAATGGTTCTTATGGATGATAAGGTAAGTTGATTATTTTCCATGATTCTTTCAAGTGATGCTAGGTCCATTTTATAAATATTTTTTGTTTATATTTTAAATTTATTTGATAAATAAACCCTTGCACGAATTAAAGACAGTGCGATTTTATAGATTTATAAGTGAGTGCTAATAGCCTTTATATTTAATTTGTTTTAGAGTGTGATAATAGCCAATATGTTTGTTGGTAGATTTAACTATTACTATATTATTTATGATCACATTCAGTATATATGTCTGATTTATTGAACAAAGTAGATTATTAAAATCGATTAATAACTATTTCAGAGTTAATCCAATTAATACTAAATTTAAAAAAAACAATGCATAACATATTATTTTTTTATTAATCAAATTATTATAATTTAAATTAATTTAAAAAATAATTTAAAATTATAATTTCAATCTTATCACGTGTATGACACAGATAATTACACTTGGTGGTTATATAAAAACAAATATGATAATTGCATACATTCTAAGGAGCTTCCAGATGGTTCAAGAATTTACCTATCAATATATGTTGACGATATGCTAATCACAGCTAACAATAAAGCTGAAATTAGCATGTTGAAAATTCAATTAGGAAAGGAATTTGGGATGAATGACTTAAGCGAGGAGAATTCTAGGAATGAAAATTCATAAAGAGAGGCATCGTAGCAGGCTATGGACTATGGTTGACGCAACAAAATTATATTACAAAATTTCAACAACGCTTCAATATGGATCACGCTAAACTAGTTGGTATTCTGTTAGCTGCTTACTTTAAGCTATCCTCAAAGGATTGTCTAGAAATTGAGAAGGATGTAGAGCACGTCTCATATACCTTACTCTAGTGCTATTGGTAGTCTCATGTATGCTATAGTGTGTATTAGACAAAATATTTTACAAGTTATAAGTGTAGTAAGCAGGTTTATTGCAATCCCGAAAAGGTACACTGTCAAGCTGTGAAATGAATTATGCGGTACTTGAGAGGTTCCATTGATGTGCGTTTGGTGTTTAAAGGTGAGGAAATAGAAGTTGTTAGCTATGTTGAGTCTGATTATGCTAGTGACTTTAATAAAATGAGGTTGTTAACAGGCTATATTTTTATAAATTTAGATCTTCTAAATTTTGAATTTTTATTTTAAAAGGTAAAGTATGATCTTCTACTATTGAATGGTTTCTCTCTCATATTTATTCTTGGCCCCACTTACAAAATAAATGGTGAAAGATCACACTTTACTCTTTAGAATGAAATTCAAACTTTAGAGGATCCAAATCCATTTATAATAATCAACTTCTGTAAATATTGACCAAATTCAAGCAATGCTTAAACTTGTCGATCAACAATGATTTGAACAATGATTTGGTCATCTGGATTCTCAGTTGTGACTATCTTTTAAACTATAACAATACAATTGTTAATACTTTTTTGACAAAATAAGTTAAACGTCAATGTGCTTAGTCCTTTCATGATAAATCGGATTTTTAGCCAAGTGAATAGCACTTTAACTATCACAATAATATACAATTGATACATCTGAATTCAACCTAAGACTATTCAAAAAACCTCCCAACCAAATACTTTCTTTCACAGCCTCAATCAAGAACATATACTCAGCTTCAGTTGTCGATAATGCCACCATAAATTGTAATATCGCCTTCTAGCTAACAGTACATCCAAAGACTATAAAGATAAGATTTGGATCCTCTAAATTTTGAATTTTTACTTTAGAGGGTAAAATATGATCTTCTACCATTGAATGGTTTCTCTCTCATATTTACTCTTGGCCCCACTTACAAAATAAATAGTGAGAGATCACACTTTACTCTCTAAAGTGACATTCAAACTTTAGAGGATCCAAATCCTTATTTCTTAATCTCTCATACAAATTAGCGAAAACTCCTTCAAATAAGTTTAAATTTGGCACATTTTCTTACTAAATACATTCAAATATATCATGATTATAAAATTAGTTCATCATTTTATATTTACACTTTTAGTATTTTTCATTCTTATTCATTTTTGTAAATCGAAATAAATTTAAATTTGACACATCTTTTTATTAGGTATATTCAAATATATCATGATTATAAAATTAATTTATATTTTGGTATTTCTCATTCTCATTTATTTTTTTTATTATTTGTAACCCAAAGAATACCATATAAAAAGACAAAATATGACAACTAAAATAAATATAAAATAAAAATAACAAATAAAGGTATAATTTTGTATAACTCTAATAAAAAAGGCCTATATCTTTTTTTAAAATAAATAAATTCAAAATTTTAAAATAATAAATTATATTTTAATTTATATTATATTTTAATTAAATAATTATATAAAATTATATACAAATTATCAAATAAATATTCTGCAAAATATTTTTACTACAAAACAATTTAAATTTAATATCAATTTACGTATTATCTAATTAATTTTTAAATAATATAACATTTATTATAATATATTATATAGTATAATAAGTTTATCTCTCTACTCATCATACAAGTCTCACTCTAATTTTTCTATTAATAGAGGAAAGATCTAAGCATTAGAAACCCCACAAAAATACCCACATTCATGGAGTAAGAGAAGAAGCAATGAAGCAATCTAGTGTGCAATACGAGTGAGTTCTCTTGTAAAATAGTAGGTGTAATATTATAGAGATTGTATAATAAATTTTAAGAAAAACTACCAAAAGTATCTATGAAATTTATGAACGCTGACAAAAGTATCCATAAATTAAGGAAATTAACGCTGTACCCATAAAAGATGGGTTCCGTATGACAAAAGTATCCAAATCATAATTTTTTGTTGATTTTTTAATAAAATTCCTAAACTACCCTACACTCAATCTGAACTCACTTTTTTAACCTTTCATAACTCAATTTGCACCAACTCTTGTCATAGAATCCAAAACTACTCCTACAACAAACCAGACCAAAATCAATGGTAGTGGTAGAAGATCGGACATCAACCGATTCACTCATAAGTTTATAATCCATACCCAAACCAAATTAATCAAACACCAAAAAATACTCAAAACATAAAAATTTTCAAATCCATTTATCCAATTTCAATTCACTTTAGCAAAACTAGAAATAGAAAAAGTCATCAACTATAAAAAATCAACAAATCCATTCATCAAATTTGAAATTTATTTCAGCAAAAATCAGAAGTAGAAGTAGCCATCAACTGGATCTTTTTGATCTTCTATAAATCAATCTCAGCCTTCGTAAAAAATAGAAGCAGATTTTAAAAAAAAATAGAACAGTATCATTTTAGTAGTAACTAAATCAATTTCTGAAAAGAAGAAAAATAAAATAAAAATGTTTAAAAAAAAAATACCTTTTTCTTCGCCGGCTGACTGTAACATCGTCAATGGTAGAACCTCCATCCACAGTGCCGCCTCCCTTTCTTTTCAGATTTCTCTTTACCAAACCCGCTTTCTGCATGCAAGAGTACCGCGATCCCTCTCTCTTTTCAGGTGTGCGACGATGGTGTTCTCCTCGATTGGGTCAGACACACCATGACGACGTTTTTCTCGGCTGCAACAGGCACGCCACGATAGCATTCTCCTCAGGTTGGGTCACATGTGTGCGATGAAAGTGTTGTAGTCACTTTAATAATGTGAGGGAGAAGCAGTGAGAGGAGAAGAGATTGGCGGTAATGGAGTAGGTAGGTGGCGGACGGCAATGAAGAGGTAGGAGGTGACTCTGTGAGAATTTTTGAGGGATAAGTGAGGAGAGAGGAAAAAGAGAAGAGAGGGAGTGACGGTAGAATGGGGTTAGGATGGATAGTTTAGGAATTTATTAAAAAATTAGGATTTGGATACTTTTGTCATACAGAACCCATCTTTCATAGATATAATATTAATTTTTTTAGTTTATGGGTAATTTTATTAACGTTTGTAAATTTTATGAATACTTTTAATAATTTTTTCTAAATTTTAAGAATGATGAGCGATACATATTAGAATTTGATTATATTATTAAGTACTTACTAAGTACTACTAATTATAATATAAGAGTGTCTCACTACACGGGATCATCAGGAAATGTCATCATTTACGTTCTTTCTTATCAATGGACTTCTTAGTGTGTGTTTAGATTGTAGAAAATTAATTTTGTAAACTTAATTTTGATGAAAAGTAAGTTTGTATTAAAATAATTTATGTTCGGCTATTTTTATATCAAAATAGATTATAGTAAAATAAATATTATTTAGTCTTATTAATTAATTTTATAATAAAATTAATATTTATTTACTAAAATAAAAATAACATATAAAAATTAATAAAATATATTTTATATTAAAAATAAGAAATATAAATTATATATAAGAATATTTAATCAAATATGTTACTTTTTTTAATTTTAAATATTAACATGAAAATGTTAATTTAGTAATTTTTTTACATCGTATTTTTGTTTTAATATTCTCAATAATCTTATTCTTAATATTATGTTGGAATTGTACAAGATGTCTCTGGTACGGGTTGAGAGATGGATCGAGAATTTGCGGGTTGAGGCAGATGCCGAATCACTTGACTGGAGCAATGGGGGGAGGTACCTGCAAAGACACTCCGACGCTCAAGTCAGAATGGATCTAAGAGGTATAAGGTGTGAAGAATGAATGAATACCTGGAGGGACTTGGGTCCTCAATTTATAGGTGTTGCTGAGTGTTTTATCTTATATTATCTTATCTTATTTGGCTAAGATAAGGGAGATGTTTGAATTTGAAAGTCGGTTAGGAGTTCTAGAGGGCCGGTTTTTGGGCCTTCCAAAAGAGAGAGGCGGGTCGGACCCGAGGTGCTGAATTCGGGCATAACCTTGGGTCCGGGATCTATGGGCTGGATTCGTAACAGTTGCCCCCGCAGCGGGAGAGCGAGTAAGGTCGGTCTGTCGCTGGGAGGTGTGGTGTTGACCGCGGGATAGGTCTTTAGTTTTTCTCGGGCGTTCGTTTGGTTCTTTGGAGGGAGATCAGTGTCTCGGCCTCGTCTTTGCTTGAGGGCTCGTCTGACCATTTTGGTTTGTCACGACTTTTCCGAGTCCACTGCGTCCATTGCATTCTTCGAGGTGTGCTTTATTAGCTTCTTTTTTCGAGGGGGCATTTAATGTGGGGGGCGCTTTTACTCTTTTGCCCCTACAAGTCTAACCTTGCTTAGGGCCAATTGTGTCTTTTCGCCCCCTTCTTTTGTAACCTTACTCTTTTGGCATTTTTTCGTTCTTCCTTCTGAGAAATCTCCTCTCTTCTCTGTGATATTGTTCTCTTGGTGTTTGCTTGCTGCTCCTGCTTCTCGAGCTTTTCCAGGATCATCTTCTGCATTACTAGGTTGGCATGCTTCACTTTTCTTTTTTTGTTTTGTGGTGTCCCTGTCGCTCTTGTATTTGCTGTGTATTGCTTTGTTATTTTCTTGCTGCATTGTGTTTTGGGCAGTGGTATCTGAGTTTTGAGGGGGCTGAGTGTCGTTGTGTTTGGTTAGTAGTGGTGGTGCACCACCGTGTTGGGCTGGTAGTAGTGGTAGGTTTCTGTTCTTGCTTCTGCGTAGGGTTAGTAGGCTGATGGTGGTACTCCTCCCTGTTTTAGGTATGCATCGGCGGAGAAATGAGGGTGTTGGTGCTCCGATAGCCCCTTCCAGGGGCGTCCTCGCTCGCTACACTTGGGTGACTAGCGACGTGTGGGGCGTTCCGTCGCGGATGACGGAGGCCGATCTTCAACGCCTCCGTGATCAGGGGACGATTTGTGGTGGCGGCGATATGGAGCGGCAATATGAGCTTGCCCTTCCGGATGCCGACGAGCGTGTTTGCTATTTGAACCTTGCTTCGCCCACCGTTCCGGATTGGATGTGGGTTTACGAGTCAATGTTTACTCGGCTCGGCGTGCAGTTTCCTTTTTCGTCGTTTGTTCAGGAGCTGTTGAGTCGGTGTTCCGTGGCACCGTCTCAGCTTCATCCGAATAGCTGGGCAGCCGTTAGAACTTTTGAGCTTGTGTGCCGGTATCTCGATCTCCCAGCTACAGTTCCTGTCTTCCTTTTCCTTTTCTTATGTACTCTTCCGTCTAAGAAGGGGAAACATAAGAAAGGGTATATGTCGTTCCGGGCTCAGCCTCACCGCCGCATTTTTGGTTTGTTTGAAGACTCCTTTCATGGTTTTAAGAGGGAGTATTTTAAGGTGCGCCCAGCTCAGGGGCATCATCCTTTTTGGTTATCTGTAGAGGGCGAGCGCCGGTTCCCGACTTATTGGAATTTTGGCACCGGGCCGTCGGTTTTGACTAAGGTTACTTATGATGGTTTGTCTCCGGAGGATAAGGACATAGCCAATGTCTTGTGGCATCTATTTGGCGAGCGTCCGTTGAATCCTCGAGACGTTATGGGGGATCCCGAGGCTTGTCGGGCGTATATTGGTGTGTGTCTGTCCCTTTCTTGGCTTTTAGATTTGTTTTCCCGTTTTTGTAACCTGGGATTTTTTCTCTTTTCAGCTTTCAGTTGAGATGGCCGGTGGCTTGACTTCGTTGGCACGGTTGAAGGCAGCGATGGCATGGGAGGAGGGGTCGTCGTCTCTAGTGACTCTTGTCTCTAATTCCGCTGTGGATTCCTAGGCTGTTTCTCAAGAGGTAGTTTCTTCGGGTGTGCAGGCCGATGCCCAGGTTTCGTCGGGTCCTGCAAACTCGCCTGAGGTCGTTGTGGTCACGGCTGCTGAAGCTTCTCGGAAGAGAGAGAGGCCTGAGGAACCGAGCAGTGAGACTTTCGAGGAAGATGGTGCTGTCCCTAGTGTGATGGACCGACGTTTCGATGCCTCGGGTTTTATTTATCAACACTTGATGCCTGGTACAGAGCCGTTTTTTGATGGCTGTGATGTTTCGTTCCAGGCCAAGTCGGTGTATCGTGCCCTCCTTCGTTTTGCCATTGTTGTTTGGAAGGCTGAGCCCGTGATGGCTCAGGTTGGTTTGTTTGATAAGAAGCTCCGCTATTCCCAGGCTGAGGTGGCTAAGTTGAAGGAGAAGCTTGACGCCGCCGAGGCTGCGAAGGAGAAGGCAGTGAAGTCTTCTAAGGAAGTCGGGGCGGAGATTCTCCGACTTTCCGAGGTTGAGACTTCACTTCTTTCCCAATTGGCAGAGGAGCGTAAGCGGGCTTCTGATGCGGGATCCCGAGCGGCCGTGCTTCTCAGTGAATTTGAGACTTTGAAGGCCGACTTTGCTGCCTTGAAGAAGGAGAAGACGGAGTTACTGGCTGATGCAAAGGGTGCGATTGTGGCTACTGAGGAGACAATGAGGGCCCAGGCTTTAGTGCTGGCTCCGGGTGTGGATGTGTCCGTGATGGGCGCTTTCAAGACCGTTCGTGACGGCCAGATTGTCGACCTTGAGTAGCTTCTATCTTTGTTTTCCTTTTATTTTGAACTGTTTTGAGCATTTTGGGTGGCCAAGGGTCGTGTAATTGACATTTTGTAACATCGTATTTCCGTATAATGATAGTTATCGGCCGTCTGGGCCTTTTTGTATATTTCGTTTTACGGTATTTTTTGGCCGTCCGGGCCTTTGTATGTTCCGTTTTAAGGTGTTTTTTGGCCGTCCAGGCCTTTGTATGTTCCGTTTTAAGCTATTCCGTGTTTTATTTGTTCCATCGGACCGTCGTTTGGTCGTGTTTGGTGGATATCCATGTGTTGGGCCTGGGGGGTGATTAGTCCTCCAGTCGTGGCTGTGTCTTTGTTCCGTATTTGGGACACTCAAGAGCATAGAAATAGCTGTAAATGGAATTTTTATTGATGGTTGGGCCTCGTTAAAACCCTCCATTTTAAAGTAAAAAATATAAACGGAAGTAAAAATAAAAATAAAGGGGCGACTTAGTGGCGTTGGTCTAAGTGTAGTATCGCCGTAAGTTGGCGGTGTTCCATGTCCTTGGGACTTCGTCACCGTTTAGCCGTTCGAGTTTGTATGCTCCCTTTCCGATTACAGCCTTGATTCTGTATGGCCCTTCCCAGTTGGGGGTGAGTTTTCCTTCTCCCGGGGTTGGGGGACCGATATCGTTTCGTCGTAGGACGAGGTCGTCGGTTGCGAATTCTCGTCGGACGACGCCATGATTGTATCTCAAGCTGATTCTCTGTTTTACGGCCAGCTCTTTGATGTGAGCTATGCTTCTTTCTTCGTCAATGAGGTCTCGTTCTTCTTCCTCGTCGTTACCTTCGACCATTTTTCTGGGGCTCGGGTCTCCGATCTCTACCGGGATGACTGCCTCTACACCGTATGTTAATCGAAAAGGTGTTTCTCCCGTGGCCGTTTGAGGTGTGGTTCGGTATGACCATAAAACTGATCCTAGTTCGCTTGCCCACAGTCCTTCGGCTTCGTCGAGCCGTTTTTTGAGTTCTTTGACAATTATTTTGTTTGCGGATTCCACCTGTCCATTTGTTTGGGGGTGTTCCACCGAGCTGAAGTGATGGGATATGTGTAGCCCCTCTAAAAATTCTCTGAACTTTTTGTTAGCAAACTGGGTTCCGTTGTCCGAGATAACGATCTCGGGGATCCCGAACCGGGTGATGATCTGTTGCTAGAGGAATTTTCGGCACTGGGTTGCCGTTATGGAGGCCAAGGGTTCGGCCTCGATCCATTTGGTATAGTAATCTATGGCGACAATGAGATACCTGAGTTGGCCGGGTGCCGTAGGGAAGGGCCCGACGAGGTCGATCCCCCAAGTGCCGAATGGCTGCTCTGCCGATATGGTGCTGAGTTGGTGTGGGGCGGCTTGGTGGATGTTGGCGTGCCTTTGGCATTTGTCACAGTTTTTTACTAATTGTATGGAGTCTCGAATAATTGTAGGCCAGAAGTAGCCTGCCCTGATGACTTTTTGGGCTAATGTTTTACCTCCGACGTGGTGACCGCAGCAACCTTCGTGGATTTCGCGGAGTATGTACTCCGTGTCTCCGGGTTCGACGCATTTAAGTAGGGGTTGCGAGAATCCACGTTTGTATAGTTGTCCTGCGACGATGGTATAGTTGGCGGCTTCTCTTTTTATTCGCTTTCCCTCTTTCGGGTCCGGCGGTAAAGTTCTGTCGAGGAGGTACTATAGGATAGGGTAGGTCCAAGATTCCTGGTTCGAGGATGTCAGATGAGCGTTGGTTGTTGTTGACACGGAGGGCGACCTAACGACTTCCTGAATTAGCGATTTGTTACCATGTCCTGGTTTGGTACTGGCTAGTTTGGAAAGTAGGTCTGTCCTGGCGTTTCGCTCCCTGGGAACATGTTGTATGGTAATGTGCTCGAACCCTTCTTTCAGTTTGTTTACCTTGGTGAGGTATTGTTGGAGTAGGGGATCTCGTGCCTGGTAGTCTCCGTTAACTTGGGAACTGACTACCTGTGAATCGGTGTTTACCTCTAGGACCTTTGCTCTGACTTCCCGGGCTAGGGTCAGGCCTGCCAAGAGGGTCTCGTATTCTTCTTGGTTATTTGATACTGGGAATTCGTATCATACTGACTGTTCAATTGTGATCCCATTTTGGTTTTCTAGTATGACTCCGGCGCCTCCGTAGGTGAAGTTTGACGAGCCGTCGACGTGCAGTTTCCATGATTCGGGGGTGAGCTTTCCCGGAGTCATTTCGGCAATGAAATCGGCCATGGCTTGTGCTTTGATTGCGTTTTGGGGTTCGAACTTAATCTGGAACTGGGATAGCTCGATGGTCCACGCTAGCATTCTTCCCGCTAGGTCGGGTTTTTGTAAGACCTGCTTGACCGCTTGGTCGGTTCGTACCGTTATAGGATGAGCTTGGAAGTATTGTCGTAGGCATCGGGAGGCTGTAAGGAGTGCGAAAGCTAGCTTTTCTAAGCGTGAGTAGCGAGCTTCCGCGTCTTGTAAGACTTTGCTTATGAAGTATATGGGTTTCTGTTCTTTTTTCTCGTTTTCACGGATGAGTGCTGCCGCGAGTGCCTCTTCCGTTATGGAGAGGTATAGGTAGAGTGTTTCCCCTGTCTGGGGTTTGGTGAGGACTGGTGGTTCCGTTAGGACCCTCTTGAAATGTTGGAATGCTTCTTCGCATTCTGTCTCCCATTTGAAAGGGGCTCCTTTTTTCATCAGTTTGAAGAAATGGATCGCTTTTTGAGCCGATGCCCCGAGAAAGCGTGATAACGCCGTCAGTCGGCCGGTGAGCTTTTGGATGTCTTTAAGGTTCCTTGAGCTCGTCATTTCGAGGACGGTGCGACATTTCTCCGGGTTTGCTTCGACTCCTCGTTGCGTGATCATAAAGCCGAGGAACTTCCCTGCCTCCATCCCGAAGGCACATTTTGCCGGGTTGAGTCGCATTTGGTGCTTTCGTAGGGTGTCCATTATGACTTTGAGGTCATTGGTGAGTTTTTCGCCGGATTCAGTTTTGGCGAGCATGTCGTCTATGTAGACTTCTAATTTGCTTCCGGACAGGTTTTGAAATATTTTGTTGACGAGTCTTTGTTAGGTGACTCCAGCGTTTTTCAGGCCGAAGGGCATCACTGTGTAGCAGTATGTCCCGTCTGGGGTGATGAATGTTGTTTTCTCTTCGTCTGGTCGGTGCATCAGGATCTGGTTGTAGCTGGAATATGCGTCCATGAAGCTGAGATATCGGTGGCCGGATGCGGCGTCTACTAATCCGTCGATGTTTGGTAGGGGAAAGGCATCCTTCGGGCGGGCTTTGTTGAGATCCGTGTAGTCGACGCACATTCGCCATTTCCCGTTAGATTTTTTCACTAGTACGACGTTGGCTAGCCAGGTCGTGTAGGGGAGTTCCCGGATGAAGTTGGCCTCGAGTTTCGTCTCCTTTGTGCCACTAGTTTGGCTTTGGGATCTACGGCTAGATGGTGAGACATTAGGTCGGGGTTTATTCCCGGCATGTCGGATGGTGTAAATGCGAACAGGTCTCTGTTTTGTTTCAGGAGTTGGGAGAGATCTTCTTTAAGATCATATGGGAGGTTCCTATTGATGAAGGTGTATTCTTCTTTGGTTGGCCCTATTTGTAGTTTTTCCATGTCTCCTTCTGGCTCTGGCCTGGGTTGGCCGTCTTGTCGGGCATCCAGATCGGCTAGGAATATCCCAGCCGCATCTCGGAATTTCTTTCTTAGGGCTAGGTTGGTGTTGTCGCATTCGGCTGCGATTTCTCGGTCCCCGTGGATGGTACCGACGGAGCCGTCGTCGGCTCTAAACTTCATGAGGAGGTATTTGGTGAAGATGACTACGGAGAAGTCATTGATTGTTTTTCTTCCGAGAATCACGTTGTAGGCCGTGGAGTCTTTTAGGACTACAAATTCAGATAGGATTGTCTTCTTCTGGTTGCTCGCTCCTATGGTGATGGGAAGGGTGATTGGGCCATCTGGTTTGAGAAAGTTGTCTCCGAGTCCTGTGACGCCGTTGCGGTGTGTTTGGAGGTTGTCGTTGTGGAGCCCGAGTTTATCGAAGGCTCCTCGGAAAATGATGTTCGAGTCTGCTCCGGTATTCACCAGTATCCTTCGCACTAGTCCTGTTCCGATTCTAGCCGAGATGACGAACGGGGCATCTTCGGTCGAGGTGCCGTGCTGGCAATCCTTTGGTAAGAAGGTTATCGTATTATGGGTCGCAGTGGTTGGAGCTTGGTTTCTGACAGCCATTACTTTGAGATCTTTTTTCATTGTTAGTTTTGACTTGCTCGACACGTCCTTGCCTGTGATGACGTTTACTATGATGGTCGGGTCTTCCTCTGGGCTTTCCCTGGGGGGTTGCTTTTGTGCTCTCGGGTTTCGTCCTTCTCTTTCTGACGACCTGTCTCTTTCCACACGTCTTAGTTCTCTGATAATTTTGGCAAATTCTGGGAGTTTGCCGTCTCGTATGGCTTGTTCGAGGGCGTCTTTAAGGTCAAAACAATCTTGTGTTTTGTGACCGTAACCTCGGTGGTAGTCGCAGTAGAGGGTTTTGTTGCCTCCCGCCCTTTCTTTGAGTTGTCGGGCTTTCGGAATGATGCCTCGGTCTGCTATTTGGTGGTAGATCTCGGTAATTGGTGCTGTTAGGGGCGTGTAATTAGAGAATTTGCCTATTCTCGGTGGTTGGCTTGTGTTTGTTGGTCTGGGGTGGTCCTTTTGATTTTCTCTGGGTGGTGGGTTATGGCGAGAAACCGAGTTGCCGTGTTGGGTGTGCTACCGTTTGTTGGCGGCGACGACCTGGCTGACTTCTTCGTCATTGATGTAGTCTTTGGCGAGGTTCTGGATCTCATGCATGGTCCATACCGGTCTGGTGGTAAGGTGTTTGCGAAAATCTTCGTTCATGAATCCGTTGGTTAGACAAAGGCTTGCGACAGAATCCGTGAGTCCGTCGACCGTTAGACATTCGTCGTTGAAGCGGTCGAGGTATTTTCTTGTGGATTCTTCTTGTTTTTGTGTGACCCCCAGTAGGTTGATGAGGTGTTTGGCTTTAGTGATCCTAGTGGTGAACTGTGCCATGAACTGTCGTGTTATATCGTGGAAACTGGCTATGGGTCCGTTTGGGAGGGCGTTGAACCATTTGATCGCTGGCCCCGCAAGGGTTACTGGGAAGGCTCTGCATCGGACTGCGTCGGCCGCTCCTTCTAGGTTCATTCTGGCCTCGAAAGCCGTTAGATGTTCCTGGGGATCCTTGGTTCCATCGTACTTCATATCGGTAGGTTTGTCGAAGCCTTTGGGGAGTTTTGCTCTTAGGATTCTTTCCATAAAGGGTGTAGCTCCCATTATCGTGTGGTCGTTTCTTGTGCGCTTGGTATTCCGGTACCTCCGATCTTTGTTTGAGTCGTGTTGACGACTTAGATCTTGGGAAGTGCTGCGGTTGTGCTTCTTGTTGTATCGCCGTTCTGGCGATTTCTCACGCCCGTGGTCGCGTGAGGCACTGCGGCCGTCTCTCCTATCGTGTCATCGGTTTGGCGACCTGCCGCGGCGAGATCTTGATCTAGAAGTTGCCTGGCTTCCGTGTTCGTTGTTGTGTTTTTCTTTATCGGTCAATTTGCCTTCGAGCTCCTGGACCCAGAGGCAGAGATCCTGGATGATCTGTGCCGCTTTGTCCCTAGTTTTCTCGGGAGGTCGTTGTTTCGTAACGACGGGTCGTTCGCGTGGTGGACGGTGCTTGCTATTCTTGCTTGGTTTGTGACCTCCTGGTGTTCTGGGGTTGGATGAAGCGGTCGGGAGTCATCCTGGCTTGAGGGGGTTTCCTCTAGAACGTCCCCCATCCGGCTTGGCTGGCGCAAGTTCCCCACAGACGGCGCCAATGTACAAGATGTCTCTGGTACGGGTTGAGAGATGGATCGAGAACTTGCGGGTTGAGGCAGATGCCGGATCACTTGACTGGAGCAATGGGGGGAGGTACCTGCAAAGACACTCCGACGCTCAAGTTAAAATGGATCTAAGAGGTATAAGGTGTGAAGAATGAATGAATACCTGGAGGGACTTGGGTCCTCAATTTATAGGTGTTGGTGAGTGTTTTATCTTATCTTATCTTATCTTATTTGGCTAAGATAAGGGAGATGTTTAAATTTGAAAGTCGGTTTTAGGAGTTCTAGAAGGCCGGTTTTTGGTCCTTCCAGAAGAGAGAGGCGGGTCGGACCCGAGGTGCCGGATTCGGGCCTAACCTTAGGTCCGGGATCCATGGGCTGGATCCGATGATCTTATTCTTAATATTATTTTGGAATTCAGCGTTTATAATTTTATTAATACCTATGATTAATTTTATTTAATTTGTCTTTTTTTAATGAGATCATAATCTATATTTAAAAGAAATACAATAAAAAACTGTATATACCAGAATTATAATTATAAAAAAGAATACTAAAAATAATAAAATTAAATATTTATCTTAGTAGAGATGGAAACAAATCTAAAAATTCTTGATGATGTATTTTATATAGTATATTTTTAGTTCTTTTAGTACTCTTTTTTAGTACCTATAATTTTTTACTATTATTATTATTTATGGTTAATTTTTTGTTTAATTTATTTTACCTAATGGGATCATTAAATCATATTATGAAAAGATAATAATAATATAATATACAAAAATCACAATCATAAGAGTGTATAATGTCAAATAAAAAATTAACAAAAAATAAAAAAATAAATAATAAAAAAAAGAGTTCATATAGAGAGAAATAATAAGAATTCCATAAATAATACAATAACATATCTAAAGAATAAAATTGGTAAAAGAAAATAGATGTTTAGTATAAATGGCTAAAAGGCCGTTAGTGAAACGCAGAAGTTAAAAATTATTGCTTCTGGTAAACGTAATTTTGACTACAAAATTACTTCTGCGTTTGCCAAATCAAAAGTTAGCCAAACAAAAAATTAAAACTTTCAATAAATTTAAACGTGCTTTTTCTCTTCAAATGGGTTTGCCAAACACACTCCTAGTCTCACTTCTCTATATCACACTGTAAGTCAGTACAAGTTATCTCTCAAGATTAAAATTTGGAGACACTCTATTATACAGATTAAAGTTGTATAAAGAGAGTATAAATTTTTTTATAGTTATTTTTTATGATTTTATTGTTGTTTAAAATGTGGGTTCTAACTTTTTCAATCTCTTTTTCATCTCATAAAAAAAATCTATAAACTTACATCTTTACTATATAATTCACCTAAAACTTGTCGTAAACTTGCTTCTCTACTTTTAGAAAGACTTTGCTCATATAATGCTGTAAAATCGCTTATTCTTTTTCGTGTGTGTGAGAGAGACGTGTATCATAGAATGATGTGAGAAGAAAAGTATTTTATGTTGTTATGGGTTATATAACTCGGTGTCTCTGATTTTTTTGTATTATTTTATTTTTTAAACAAACAATGCTTTTGAAAATTAAAAAATTTTAATGTTAAAATCGAATTGTCCGATTTTTATTTTCAAAAATAAAAAATTTAAAAATATAAATCTTACTTTTCGATTTGTAGTTTATTTTTTCTTCAAACAAATCGAACCTTCCGATTTAAATAATATCAATTAAAAAAATACCATATAAAAAAAATACTTAATCTTTCAATAACAACGTATTACACATATATTTAATCAATATAAAAAAATTAATCCGGTAAAATCACTAGAAATAGAAGGAGAAAGAGAAAAGAAAAATACAGAACTGCAATAATAAAAGAATGACAATGTACGAAAAAAAAGATACTAATATTAAAGAGTACAAGATATAGAACATTCGCACTCGTAGAGAGTTGGAGTGTGTCTAACATATTTGAATCAATCAAATTAATTTTTATTGAATTTAGACTAACTTAATTGAACTTTATTACCAAAAAAATTTAGAATATTTAACTAACTAATGACATGTGACAATTAGTCAACATAAGAAAAGTCCTCTACATGACTACATTTACAAAATAAAAATATTTATAATAAAAATAAGATATTTTAAATATTAAAAAAAATTAATATCTAATTCAAATGTGACATTAGATAATAAAATCATATTTTATCTTATAATAAATTAATAATACATGCATAACAAAAAAAATTAGAATGATATTTTTTATGTGCATACAATAGAATAAAATAATTTATTAAAAACAAATTAAAATAATATTTTTTGTGTACATACAATAGAATGATATTCTTTATACATATACAATAGAATTAAAACCACCTCAAATAAACTTATCATTTAGCACTAATTATTTTTGTAGTAATATAAATAGAGAGTTTTTATGCTAAAAATCATCACAAATTTATTAGATTTTTTTTTATAATAAATTATAAAAAATATTTATTTTCACCAAATTTAGTTGTAAGCTTTATTTACTGTTTTTTTTGTATTTGGGCAAATTCGTCTTAACCCCGATGAACTCCACTCAAAATTTTAAAATGGCACGTTCTTAATTCGTCTCTAACATAGTATATAAATCTACAAATAATATATGAAAGTACACAAAAAATACATAGACAACAAGCATGATTTTTTTCAAGATTTTTTAAATTATAAATTAAAAAAATCATATTTAACAATGGCAACCATTATTATCGTCTCCAAAAATACACCGGTACACCGTAATAAGCTATATTTAACAAGAATTTTTTTAATTATAAATTTTTAAAAAATAAATATTTCTTAAAAATAATCCACTTCAAATATATTATATTGGAAAGTTAATAATGGTAACTATTATCATCGTCTCCAGAGTACATATCAGTACACAAGAGTACAATAAGTCGTATTTTATTGGGTTAAGTATTGTTTTCATCCCTAACGTCTTGGGTCAAAATCAAAATTGTTCCCGACTTTTTTCGTTATTAAAATCATCCTTAACGTTCAAAAACGCTTTTAAAATCATTCTTTTTACCAATTTTATTTTTTTATTACCAAACTACCCCTTATTAAAAAAATTATAAAATGAAATAAATATAATTATAAAATAAAATAAAAAAAAGAAAGAAAGGGGGATACAGAGAAGTTGGGTGGGTACGGAGAGAAAGAAAGAAAAGGGGGGTGGCGGAGCTCACCGCCGGCGAGCTTCCCCTGCTTCACCATCGTGCAGCAACATGGAGCCTCCCCTGGCAGACCCCTGCTTCACCACCACCAGCGAGCCTCCCTGCTTCCCCTCCCTCAATCTCTGTCACAGAAGGAATCAGAGCTCACCGCCACCCGTTACCCTCCCTCCAGCCCCTTCCTGTCATGCCCAGACCACCGGCGCTCCACCACTGCCTTCTCTGTCTCCTCTTTTCTGTTTTCTATTTTCATAATTCAGTTATCATTTTGCTTTCAATTTCTGTTTTTGGTTAGTGTTAGATGCTTGATTTGATTCTGGATTAGTTTAGCTGGATTTTAATTTTCTGTTAGTTGATTTTAGGGTATTGAATTGCTGAAAATTGCTACTGAATTGTTGTTGTTGTTGAGCTTCTGTTATTGAATTGCTGAAAATTGCTTCTGCTGTTTTTTCGCTTCTGCTTGATGTTCTATTTTTGGTTGATGGTTCTTCTGATTTTTAATTTTGTTGATGGTGGTTGTGGTGGTGGTGGTGGTAGCGGCGGTGGTGGTGGTGGTGGGTTCTTCTACGTTTGTGCATCTGCTTCTGCTTCCGTTAATGTTGAGGAAGAAGAGGAGTGTTGAGGAAGAAGATGGGAGGGGTTGTTTTATTTTTTTAATATTATTTTTATTAATTATAAAGGGTAATTTGTCAAAATAATAAAATTGAAGTATTAAAGGACGATTTTATAATGTTTTGTAACGTTGTGGATGATTTTAATAACAAAAAAAGGTTGTGGACGAATTTGATTTTCGTTCCAGACTTTAGGGATGAAAATAATACTTAACCCTATTTTATTTTTAGAAAATAGTTATTTTTTAAAAATTTATAATTAAAAAAATTCTTTTTAAATATGGCTTGTTCTGGTATATTTATATATTTTTTGAGACGATAATAATAATTGTTATTATTAAATATGACTTTTTTTTTGAATTTATAATTAAAAAGTTCTTTGAAAAAGTCTACTTCTATATACTGTTTATAGAATTATATACTATTTTAGAGACGAATTAAAAACGTAACATTTTAAAATTTTGAGTGAAATTAGCCGAGAGTTAAGACGTTAAAGCAAACTTACTTATTTTTATAAAGTTTGTGGGATCCCAAATGCCGAAAAAAGGAAAACGTACATTGCGGTAAATAAAACTAATTTGGCGAAAATAAATATTTTTTATAATTTATTATTAAAAAAATCCCAAATCCATTTGTTCGCATCTTAAAGGACGATGGTGTCACCAAAAAAAAAAAGAGGACGATGGCCATCTAACCGATGATTATCTATTTTGGCAGCAATTTGAAAATGCCACAAATCCTCGAATAAATCGCCACAATTTTCTGTATGTCTTATATAATTTNTGAGACTTAAATATTTAATTAATTATAATTAATTTAACTTAAAAATTTAAAGAATTAAAAATACTTTTAAAAACATGCCATCTATTATTAAATGAAACTTAATTTCAATCTAATATAATAAAAAATATTAGATAATTATTAAAATTTATTATTTTTTATTATTAATATTTAAAAATATAAAATAAATATATTATTAAATTAAAAAAATAAATTAATAATTAAAAATAATAACAAAAAATAATAAATTATAATGTGCCTTAAATTTTTCTTAATATAATAGAGAAGAGAATACGAGTAATAGATTGCTAATGCGATACAGCTTGTTCTTGAGTTACTAAATTGTTTATCCGAAGACGATAAACCCACCCCGTCAAGTCAACTTCACTTACCACACAAAGTAATTTGCAAGTGCCAACGCTTCCCTCATCCGTCGCCCTCTTTCTTTCTTCTGATCCCATCTAATCTGCTTCACTTAGATTCAACCATGGCTGCAAAACTTTATGGTGGAGCTTACCTCTCTCACTTTGTGGATGCTGGTTTGGTCAAGCTGTCTTCAATACTTGAAGAAGACGACTCGTTCCTCCAAAGGAAAGACTTGCTTGTAAGGTTGCAGGATTGTCTCAATGATGTTAGATCTGTTCTTGATGATGCTGAGCACAAACAGTTCACTGACGTGACAGTCAAGAAGTGGTATGTTGATCTCAAAGATGCTCTGTATTTGGCTGATGACTTCCTCGATGAGCTCAGAACTAAAGCTGTGATAGCCGCCACTCAAAAGGATCAAGGTAACTCTTTTTCCTGGTTTCGTCCTGTTGATTCATATGTTGAAGATAGTGATGTCAGTGAGGACATAGTTCGTAGAATAGAGTCTCTTGTAGCACGCAAAAATGTTCTTAGTCTGAAGGAAAGTGCCAAGGTGGACATGTCATCGATATTTCCATCCACATCTCTCGTTGAAACACGGGATATATTTGGCCGGGAACAAGACATGATGGAGATAGTGAAACTGTTGTTGGATGATGATGGTGATTTATCTGTGATTCCCATTGTTGGCCTGCGTGGAATAGGAAAGACTACTTTGGCCCAATGTGTTTACAACAACCCGATGGTGAAGGAGAGTTTTGATATTCTAGCTTGGGTTTGTGTGTCAGAAGAGTTTGATGTTGTCAAGATCACCAAGGTTATAATCGAGGCAATAACTAGGAGTTCTTGTAACTTGACAGATTGGAATTTACTTCAACTTGATTTACAGGAAAGGTTCTGGGGGCGAAAGTTCTTTGTTGTCTTGGACGATTTATGCAATGCAAATTATGATAAGTGGAATACGTTTCTAAAACCTTTTAAAGAAGGGGTTAAGGGAAGTAAAATTCTCGTAACTACCAGAAGTGAAATGGTGGCTTCTATGGTGCAAACTGTTCCATCTTACCAACTAAGTTTATTGTCTGATGAAGATTGTTGGTCGGTGTTTGCGAAACAAGCATATGATTCAACTGATGATTTAGTTAAGAATCCAACCTTGGAAAAAATCCGCAGAGATATCATAAAGAAGTGTGATGGATTGCCCTTGGTAGCTCAAGCTCTTGGAAGCTTATTGCGTGTAAATTCCAATGTCAAGTATTGGAATCATTTCCTGAAGAGTGAGATCAAAGTTATTCCAGAGTTAACAATCAGTTATTATATTCTTCCTTCATATTTGAAGGAGTGCTTTGTTTATTGTTCCTTGTATCCCAAGGGCTATGAATTTAGCAAAGATGAATTGATATTGTTATGGATGGCAGAGGATCTTTTGCAACCAGGACAAAAAAAGACTATGGAAGAAGTTGGTGATGACTATTTTGATGAATTAGTTGTGAGATCATTTTTCCAACCTCATAGTACTCGTGAAAATATATTTGTGATGCATGATCTCATTCATGATTTAGCAGTGTCTCTTGCCGAAAAATTCTATTTCAGAGCTGAAGAGCTTCAAAATGTAGATGAGGTTGATATTAAAACTCGCCATTTGTCGCATAATGCCAAAGGCAATTATTCAATGTCAAAACTTTTGGGACTTTGTGATAAAGTGAAACATACAAGGACATTTCTCGAAATCAATTTAGAGTCACAGATACCGTTTAACATGAAAAATGCACCTTCTATCTTGTTGTCACAGTTGAAGTGCTTGAGAACTTTGTCGTTCAAACGCTTTCCTCTTGAGTCACTGCCTGATTCAATAGGTGAGTTGATTCATTTGCGTTACTTGGATTTGTCTGAGACCTACATTGGGACATTGCCCGAGACCTTTGGTAATTTGTACAATTTGCAGACCTTGAAGTTGTCTGGCTGTAGAAATCTGAAAATGCTTCCTGCTGGCTTAACAAATCTTGTAAATTTGCGTCATCTTGATATTAGAGGGACTTACTTGCATGAGATGCCAAAAGGTATGGGCAAATTGAAAAGTTTGCAGCTTTTACTTACCCTTAAAACCACACCAGAACCCAACCCTGGTTTTCAAGGCACTAGCACTGTAAGTGAGATTGAAGAAATCCCTCATGAACCATTGATGGAAACCAAATCTGCAGTAAGCAGATTTCCTCTTGGTTCTTCTTCAGATACATCAGGGTCCCCAGAGCCAAAGGAGACTTCCTCAGCCATGCTTAGTCATCAAGTTGAAGCTGAACCGGACTCACAATCTTCAATGGGTAAAACTGATATTCCAATCACCACTCAAGCAGCTGTCATTCCTCCAACCAATACGCCTTCCACAACAGCTCCTTTCAAAGCAGAAACTCTGTCCAGTGAAGAAGCAGGTGAGCAGCGATCATCCTTTAAAGTACTAAAGGTTTCAACTGTATCACAATTGAAGTCATTGCCGCCCATGCTGCACACCCTGAAAATTGAAGGGTGCGAGTCCTTGGAGGCCATACCCAATGATTTACTAGCAGGATTAACTGCTCTTAAGGAGTTGTATCTCATCGGTTGTGGTTCTCTTACATCCCTCCCTTCCCTTGGTTCTGTGACAGTACTTTACATACAAAACTGCAGAAGGTTGGAGAATCTGTCATCTCCTGAATCAAAAATTGCCTTTCTCCACCAACTGTCCATAGGGAGTAGTTGTGATTCTGTCACTACTTTGCCCTTAAATATCTTCTGTCAACTCAAAAGTCTTTGCATATGGGATTGCCCCAATCTTGCAACTTTCCATTTTAGGGGGGAGCCTAGATGTGATCTTACATCTCTCGAGTCACTAGAGATTAGAGATTGCCCAAAATTGAAATCTTTCCCAGTGGAAGGACTACATGCTCCAAGTCTGGTATCCATTTTACTTTCGAATTGTGAGTCTCTTGAAAAATTGCCTAATGCTATGGACTCCCTCATATCTCTCAAGTCACTATTTTTACATAGATGTCCACAAATTAAATCTTTCCCTCCTAGGGGCTTGCCTTCAGGTTTAGTTTTTCTATCAATAGCTTTTTGTGACAAACTTAAACCGCAAAAGGATTGGGGGCTACATAATCTCAAATCTCTCAGTCGATTTGAGCTTGAAGGTGGATGCATCGGCATGGAGTCATTTCCAGAGGAGAACTTGCTTCCTTTCAATATTGATTCTCTGTCTATAAGCATGTTGAAGCATCTCAAAAAGCTGGACAACAAGGGGTTTCGACACCTGAATTCTCTTCGATCACTTGAAATCCATTGCTGTAAGATGCTTCAGTCCTTACCTGATGAAGGATTTCCTTCTTCCCTAGAGCATCTTTGTGTCCAGGAATGTTCCTTATTGACTCCAAGGCTTAAATCCCTGACTGGGGATGAATTGCACAAGATGGCCCATATCCAACACGTCCAAATTGATGGCCAAGTACTCTACTGAGGTTGGAAGCAGTGAAGCACCTACTGGCCTATACAGCAAAACTAGGTAAAATGTTTATGTAATTTATATCTACTTTCTTTTCTTTTTTTTTTTTTTGGATTTTTGCCTTCTTGTATGTTCTTATGATCTTCTTATGTATACCTGAAAGACAAATTTATAGTTTTGATTTGTTCAGCATTCATATAAGCATAGAAAATAGCCATGAGTTAAACTTATTACTAACTGCACTACACGCTGAATTATAATATAACTAACTTTCTGCAACTCCTTATCAAGTGTAAATGATGTTTCAAAAGGACCATGTCAAATTGTTTTTCACGGATTATTATGTTTTCCTTTTTTTCCTCGCCCCACTGGGCCGTGAAACAGGTACCACAACTAGTTTTCAATTGAGGTAGCTTCAGTTCTGTCATTGGGTTGTCTTCCCAACCTTAATGGTTGAGTTAACTGTCAAGATGGGAACACTACTCAGAGTCATGGCGACAGGAAGAGGATGAGGAAGTGCTGGGGTAGACTCAGTGTATGTCAAAAAGCAGGAGTGCTGGTACTTAGATTAAACCATCTTAAGTTCTTTACATTCATGGTGATGATGCCGGATTGCAGGCACCAGTTGCGTGAGTCTTCTGTAATATCCTTTGATCTTGTACTAAATGTATATGCTTTCTTCTGTGCTTAGTGTCGTTTACTTGTACTCTCTCTCTCTCTCTCTCTCTCTCTCTCTCTCTCATTTTTGTTTTATGAGCAAATACTCTGTTGAGGGGTTAAATGGCCAAGCTAGGCATTAAGGTTAGTGGTTTATTTATAATAGTAACAGAAGCACAAGTGCTTTATATTCTGTAAATCTCTTTCTATGAATTTTCTGCATGGAACTAAGAGAATGTGCTAGTTTAATGCCTATCTCTATAAAACTGTATAAAATGTTGCCTGAAATCTGAATTTGTACTCATATCTTGTTAAGGAATTGAATATTAGCAGAGAAAAGAATGATGGATTAAACTTTACCAGTTTCCAGTCATTACTAACTGCGACACATTTTAAGACTACTTATCCAACTTCTCTGCAATTCCATTCCAATTTTTATACGGAAATGTCAAATGCAATGCCAAGTATTGATCATCTTTGAAAAGGAACATAAATTTGGAATCCACAAAAATAAACCTGTCATGGCTGCTATGATTAAAAAGCGAACTTTCGTAACAACATTTTACATGTTCCCTCAGTTAGCAAGAATTTTAATTAGTGTTTCTGAATTTGCGACAAACAATAATGTCTTTGAATACTAGGTCATTGGAATAGAGTCTATGTCTTTCCAAACTTAGCTTCAATGCCTGTTACTCCCACATTTTTTAGCTTCTTTGCCTTCAAATGAAACACTCATGGATCCTACTATATTTTCTTGTCTTGTTTTATCTTCAATCCACAAACTGGGATGCTAGATTTGGACACCCATATATTAAGATTGTATAGCGTGTGCTTCAAGCTTGTTTGTACTGCATATGCTAAACTTTAGCAGTCGTGTCCTGATAAATACCTTGTTACTTTTGTTGATGTAGTCTTAATTCACTGGGATACTTTGATTTATTTTCTGAATTAGAATTATCAAGCTTTTGATAGGTTTCATACACGAAAAAATATGGTAGACCTACAATTAGGAACAAAGCTCCTAACTCTACAACCTCTTAATGCGGAAGATTATCTAACCTTCGTTAAGTACCTTCAAGCCAACAGCATATTCATAGCCCAAGCTGTTCTCATCATGCAAATTAACAATCCTGAGAGAAAATACAGACATGTCATGGAGACCAGTGGTTCCCTCTTCCTTGCCTCCCATTGAAAATTTTGGATTTTGGTCCTGTTCATACCCTGGGTCGAGGTGTCCGACCCGGGATGTTCGACAGACAAAGCGACCGACCTCTTCAGGTCAGGACAATCCGACCTCTTCCCAAAGAGCTCGGTCAAGTCCCCAGGAAAGCCTAGAGAAAGGCCCAAATAGAGGAACACGCCCCAAAACCTAAGGCAGCCCAAACCTACAGAGAGAAGGGCGGTTCCCTTGAAGATAAGATGACCTCACTTAAAGATAAGATAAAGATAAGATAAGATAACTAACTTATCTTATCTGCAGAAGGCCACATCTCACCATTATAAATACACTGGAGCACCCAGGTATAACTCATACTCTGATTCTACTCAATACCTGCTTAATACCCTTGCTAACTTAAGCATCGGAGTCCCTTGCAGGTACCCCCCCACCCTCCGGGGATGAAGGATCAGCAGCACTTTCAGTCCCACAAGTCAGACACACCAGCTCCGGCCGCTCACTCCGGCCGCTATACACCTGCCGGACATGTCGGCTCCGACCAACACAGAAGATCTCGACCGAGATCGACCTACAGTTTCAGGTAACCCTCGGAACATTGGCGCCGTTGCCGGGGAACCTGGAAGTCATCCCAACACCATGGCGGACAACCATGACAACGACCACGACTCAGGTTTGGAAGACAGAACGCCACACAAAAACACGGATGCTATACTTAAAGATACTCTGGAATCCAATGGAGACAAAAATTCATCAAATCCTGGGGCGATAGAAGCACTTCAAAATCGATTGAAGCAACTTGAGAAAGAAGCCCAACATCAATGCGAAAAAGAAGAGGATCTACGTCGGGAGATAAGGCGGCGCCGAGAATTAGAAGAAAAGCTTATAAAACTCGAAGCCGATCTCAAAACTAAAGCTACACGACCCTCCACAGAGGATAGCTTTCAAAAAGATCAAGATCCATTCACCAGGAAAATTATGAAGACCAAAATTTCAAAAGATTTCAAACTTCCGGATATGACTCTATATGATGGCACCTCGGACCCCAACCACCATCTCAGCAACTTCAGAAGTA
>NC_029774.3:9426775-9433477 GCF_000817695.3 Arachis duranensis | reverse complement strand
GATTTTCCATACAAAAGGACAAAGCTAAACACGCACCCAGCCTACTAGGGATCAAGCAAGGAAATTGGGAGAGTCTTCGCAACTATATGGAAAGATTCAACAAAACATGCATGGATATACAAAGTCTACCAACAGAAGCTGCCATCATGGGTCTCATAAATGGCCTACGAGAAGGACCATTTAGCCAATCTATATCAAAGAGGTACCCGACATCCCTAGACAAAGTACAAGAACGGGCGCAGAAGTACATCAACATGGAGGAGAATTATCGACTTGGGGAAGCCTCGAGGTTCGGTTCTGCCTACCGAGATAAAGATAAAGAATCCAGGAAAAAAGAAGATCGCTCCGGAGAGAAAATCAAAAAATATCATAACTACACCCTTCTTAGGGTATCCTTGGTAGATATTTACAAAGAAGTCTGCCATACGAAAAAAATACCCCCAACTCGGCCACTTAAAGGCAAAAGGGAAGGAGGAAATCGGAACGAATACTGTGAGTACCATCGAGTCCGAGGACATTTTACCAACGAATGCATTGACCTGAAAAACGTCATAGAGAAATTAGTTAGGGAAGGAAAACTAGATCGGTTCCTGGCCAACCGGGACGAAGAACCAAGAAAAAGAAGAAGGAATGAAGATGTCGGACGATCTGAACGATCACCCCGCACACCGGAAAGACATATCTACGTGATACACGGTGGATTTGCTGGAGGAGGAATCTCCAAATCATCCCGCAAACGACACCTCAAAGAGGTGTATCATGTCGAAGGCAAGAAAGAGGTGTCAGACATCCCAGCAATCACGTTTACCAAAGAAGATGCATCCGGAATCATCTCAGGACACGACGACCCCATGGTCATCACAATCATATTGGCAAACGCCAACCTCCACTGCACATTAATTGACCAAGGAAGCTCCGCCAACATCTTATTCAAAACTGCCTTCGACAAACTCGGCTTAGAAGAAAAAGAGCTAAGTGCATACTCGAACAGCCTGTTCGGACTTGGGGATACCCCAGTACAGCCACTGGGATACGTATCGTTACATACAACCTTCGGAAAGGGGAACCAATCCAGAACACTTAAGATATATTATATCGTGGTCGACGTAAGCTCAGCCTACAATGCCTTAATAGATCAGACAACGTTAAATCAACTCGGAGCAATAGTTTCAACTCCACATCTATGTATGAAATTCCCAACTACAGAAGGGATAGCTACAATAAAAGCATATCAAAAGATGGTGTGTCACTGTTATAACGAAAGTCTAAATCTCCGAGGCGAAGGTGGAGAGTTCCACACGATCGAACTCGGTGGAGATCAGAGACGAGAAGAACTCCGCCCACGACCCGAAGGAGAAATAGAAAGAGTCCAGATCGGAGATACCTCGGACAAAACAACTAATATTGGCACGATCCTGAAAGAAGACACAAAAGAATCGATAATACGGTTTCTACGAGATAATGTTGATCTCTTCACATGAAAAGCTGCCGACATGTCGGGCATAGATCCCGAACTAATGAGCCACAAGCTGGCAGTCTACCCGGGATCCCGGCCGGTACAACAAAGACGAAGAAAACTCGGGCCAGACCGGTCTCAAGCTGTAGAAGAACAAGTACAGGCACTACTAGAGGCAGGGTTCATAAGAGAAGTTAAATACCCACTATGGCTAGCAAACGTCGTCTTGGTGAAAAAGTCAAATGGGAATACAACCAGATTCCAATGTATCCACCGGATCAAGAAAAGACCTCGTTTCTTACACCAAAAGCAAATTATTGCTATATCGTAATGCCTTTCGGCCTTAAGAATGCGGGAGCCACTTATCAAAGGCTAATGAATAAAGTCTTTTCAGACCACATCGGAAAAATCATGGAGATCTATGTGGATGACATGTTGATAAAGACACAAAGTGAAGAAACATTACTGTTCCGAGGGTTACCTGAAACTGTAGGTCGATCTCGAATGAGATCTTCTGTGTTGGTCGGAGCCGACGTGTCCGGCAGGTGTACGGCGGCCGGAGCTGGTGTGTCCGACTTGTTAGACTTGGTGGTGGTGCTGATCCTTCGTCCCCGGAGGGTGGGGGGTACCTGCAAGGGACTCCGATGCTTAAGTTAGCAAGGGTATTAAGCAGGTATTGAGTAGAATCAGAGTGTGTGTTATACCTGGGTGCTCCAGTGTATTTATAATGGTGAGATGTGGCCTTCTGTGGATAAGATAAGTTAGTTATCTTATCTTATCTTATCTTTTAAGTAATGTCATCTTATCTTTAAGGGAACCGCCCTTCTCTCTGTAGGCTTGGGCCGCCTTTAGGATTTGGGGCGTGTTCCTCTATTTGGGCCCTTTGTTTGGGCTTTCCTGTGACTTGGCCGAGCTCTTTGAGAAGAGGTCGGGTTGTCCTGACCTGAAGAGGTCGATCGCTTTGCCTGTAGAACATCCCGGGTCGGACAGCTCGACCCAGGGTATGAACAGTGCCCCTGCTTGAGCTCGGTCTTCCTTTTTGAGGCCGAGTCCTTTACTTCGGTCCTTCTTCGGTGAAGTCGAACTCAAGCATTTTGTCGATTCCTTTGCAGCAGCTTTTGAATGTAGAACGTTTCCTCTAAAGGCGCGCGCTTTTATATCGGCGTTTTGGGAACGTGCGAGGGTTTAATGCTTTCCTTAATTTTAGCATTAATTACCCCGTTTCCTTTTGGCTCTTTATTTTGATTTTTGAAATCCCAGAAACGGTTTCTCTTCTTTTGCCCTTTTCGTAACTTCTCTTCTCCATTCTCTCCGCTCTTCTATTTTCTTGTTTTGCGCCTCTCCTTTTCTCTGTGTTCGCGTCGTCGTTTTGGCGTTTCTGGAGCTTCTGTTTTCGCCTGGAGTTTTACGTTTCTCCCTGCGACATTGCTCTTTGTTCGCGTTCTTTGTGAGAAGGTGTTCCCAGATTTCCATCTTCAGTTTCTTTGAAGCTCGCTGCCATTTCCAGGTTGGTACTAGCTTTCTTGCTTCTTTCGTAGCTTCGTCTTTAGTTTTTTGGTGAAGTTCTGTTTTCGCATGTTTGAAAGCTTTGAACCTTTTTTGTGATCTTTGCTTTTTGTTTCCTTCGCTGTAAACGTGTTTTGCTTTCTTTCATGCTCTTTTTGGCATTTTCGTCGAGGCTTTTCTAGGGTTTTGTTGCTTCTGACAGAGAATCTGCATCTTGTCCTTGTTTTTGGAGGTTTGCTTTTTGCCTGATCTTTGAAAAAAGGTTGCATCTTTAATGGTCTCTGCTTGTCGTGTTTGATGTTTGGGATTGCTTGGCAGGCTTGTAATGATTTGCTGTGTTTTTCTTTGGTGAAAAGCGTTTGTTGTTTTGAATCCTTTTTGAGAAATGCTAAGATGTAAGCTGTAGAGTATTTCTGGAAACCTTGCTTTGTTACTGCCTCCAAAGGATACCCCAGGACTTTTGGCTTGAGTCCTGGGGTTTTCCTTTTCGTTGTTTCATCTACTGACCGAGTTGTTTTCTCCCTTTGTCCGAGATGTTTGTAGTAACCCTTATCTTCTTTTCTTACTTTGTAGGATTAGTTGGCCTCATGTCTTCTCGCAATAACATTTGTAGAGATGTCTTCCAGAGTTCCCGAGGGGATGTCTGATTGGTTGGACTCCCTTGTTTTGTTGTGTGTTTCTGTTGTGGATGCTGAATTTTGCACAGAACTGAGGAAGCACCATAGGATTTGTGGTAACATTGCCCGTGAGGAGGATTACGAGCTTGTTGCCCCTGATTCTGACGAGAGAGTGTGCTTTCCGACTTCTTTTGAGGGAGAACGCCCCTTCTTTTATGCTTAGGAATACTTTTTTAGCCAGTTGGACGTTTCTTTTCCTTTTACTGCTTTTGAGACTGATCTGTTGTGGTCGTGTAATATTGCTCCATCCCAGCTTCACCCCAATTCCTGGGGTTTTATTAAAATTTTCCAACTTCTCTGTAGTGAACTAGATGTAACACCTTCCCAGACTCTTTTTCTTTACTTGTTTGTTTCTGCTAAGCCTGGCGGTTCTTCAAAAAAGAAAGCTTCTTGGGTTTCTTTCCGGTCCACTCAGGGCCATAAAGTGTTTGCAATGTATGATGAGTCCTTTAAGGACTTCAAGAACTACTTTTTTAAAGTTCGAGCTGTTGAGGGGGCCCGCCCCTTTTTTCTTGATGAAAATGACGAGCCTGCTTTTCCTCTAGAGTGGCAAAAGAATGTAAGATTGCCACGTTACACATGGGAAATGCTTAGTGAGGTTGAGCAGGCTTTTGTAGTTGTTCTTGAAGATTTGTGGGGGAAGCCTCCCCATCTGGATACGAAGAGATTTCTGAATGATCCGTCCTTGGTTCGGCCTGCTTTGGGTATTTGTTTGTCTATTGGCCCGACTTGCCTCTATATTTATTTCCTTTTTTGTTCCTCTTTTGTAACTCTTTGTCGTGGTTGTTTTGTGTTTGCAGAGATGTCTAAGAACAATGACTCCATAAGGCCTTCAAGAAGGCGAAGAAGGCAACTGCTGCTTTAAACATTTCGGCCAAAGTGGTCGGCAAGGGGTCTTCCCAGGCTCCAGTTAAACCTCCTATTCCGAGTTCTCCTGGGCTGAGGAAGGTAATTCCTATTCCTCGGGTTCGTCTGGTTGATCCTCCACAATCTTCTACAGCAGCTCCTGGTGCCCTTCCTAGCAAGAAGCAAAAAACATCCGAGCCTTTTAACTTGGATGCCCCGGATTTTGATGCTATTGAGTTTGTTGACCAGCAAATTGCCCCTTATGGTGGGCTTTCCATGGACGACGTGTCTCTTCTAAAGCATTTGTATTTTATTACCCAAAATAGTGTGAAGATGGCCCATATGGGTGCGGCTATTTTTCGAACAATTTAGGGGATTCCGGTTCATGCTACCAAATCTTTTATGGAGGAGGCCAAGTCAGAGTTTGATCAAATCAAGGGTCTGAAGGAGGAGTTGGAGGTGAAGTTGGCCAAGGTGGAGAAGGAACTGGAGGGTGAGAAGGCCAGCTCTATTGCCCTTGCCGCTTCTCTGAAGCTGGCCGAAGACATGGCTTTGAAACATAAGGATAGCTATGTCTCGGCTTATAGGGAATTGATGCGTCTTCGGGAGGAGTTGGAAACAGCTCGGGTTAATTATAGTGAGCTTCAGGGTCACCTTGTGGGTAGCGTAACTGCTACCTCCGAGAACCTGATGGAGCAGTTCCGGGTTGTTGCTCCTGATGCCGACTTGACTCTCATCAGCCTGGATAATGTCGTGAGAGATGGTAAGATTGTCCCTGATGACCAGGATGATGAAGAGACTGATCCTCCCCTAGTGCCTTCTCTTAAAGTATCGACCTCCTCTGTTCCTCCCGTTACATCTGATCCGGATTGCCAGATTCTGAACCGGGATGATGGAACCGTAGATGCCGTGCCCCTTCAGACTCGTCCGCCTTCTCCTCATACTGATGCTGCCGGGAAAGCTCCCGATCTTTAGCTGATCTTTTTCTGGATCTTTTGTGTAAATAGCCCGGTTTGTGGGCTTTTGAACTTTGTTTTGTTTGACGCTTCTAGTTGTCTGTCTTGCAACTCTTTTCGAAAAACAAAAGTAGTTTCTGAGGTTGGTTTTGTGGTGACCTCTTGAAGCTTTTGCCGTATTATGCATGATATCTGTTGAAATTTTGCTGTTTTGGCCTCTTTAGGTTGTTTGCGTGCTTTATCGTTTGTAGCTTGGATCCTTTTGAGGCCGTGCTTGTGGGGGGTCTGACTTGTTTCTCGGTTTCCTCGCTCTTTGTTTGTATTTTTAGCGCCTTATGACCGATTTCTTTATGTAGGTCCCCCTCAAAAGTTATTTTTGTGATCCCTTTTCTGGGCCTTTACTCGGTCTTTTTCAGGGATTATGTTGATAACTTTTTTAATGGTAGGAGTCCGACTTGGTTATGTCGGTCTCCTTTAAGTTATTTTTCGTAGTCCGCTTTTTTGGATCTTTGTCAGATCTCTTTCAGGAACTACTTGTATAACTTTTTTAATGGTAGGAGTCCGACTTGGTTATGTCGGTCTCCTTTAAGTTATTTTTCGTAGTCCTCTTTTTTGGATCTTTGTCAGATCTCTTTCAGGGACTACTTGTATAACTTTTTTAATGGTAGGAATCCGACTTGGTTATGTCGGTCTCCTTTAAGTTATTTTTCGTAGTCCTCTTTTTTGGATCTTTGTCAGATCTCTTTCAGGGACTACTTGTATAACTTTTTTAATGGTAGGAGTCCGACTTGGTTATGTCGGTCTCCTTTAAGTTATTTTTCGTAGTCCTCTTTTTTGGATCTTTGTCAGATCTCTTTCAGGGACTACTTGTATAAATTTTTAGTTTTGGGCTGACTTTGTTATGTCAGGCCCTTCTAAGTTATAGTAATCCTCTTTAATAGGGTTGGCCAGACCTCTTTCCAGGGTTTACTTATAACTTGGGTTGACTTGGTCCGATTTCTGAACATCGGCCAGTCTTTAAGTTATTATTTTAGCTATCCATAACACCTCGTCAGGTTCTTTTTTTGGATTGCTTTCGATAACTTCTTACATTATTCTGTGTTCATCTTTGCCGATTTGTAGAAAATAGTTGGCGTCTTTAGATCGTCTTTTGGGTGAATCGCATTTTCACCTTTATCAGACGATTGTCTTTATCGTGGTCGCGTAGTGAATTTGTTTTTCACTTTCTGCCGACCTGTTGCTTTATAATCGGACGATGAAT
>NC_029774.3:9419921-9426688 GCF_000817695.3 Arachis duranensis | reverse complement strand
ATTTATTCAAAGAAAAAATGCAAATATATACATGTGGGAATTTCCTTGTCCCTTTAAGTCGGGTATAATCTAGGTCTCGATATGGTGCCTCATTAAAAAACCTTTTCAGGAAAAAGAGCGCATCCATTTAGTGAGATCCTTTACCTTTTCTAACTCTAGTACCTTCTTAGGTTGCAGGCGTGCCATGATCGGGGAAGCTCTCGTCCATCAAGCTCGGACAGTCTGTAGTAGCCCTTCCCCAGTACTTCAATGATTCGGTAGGGTCCTTTCCAGTTTGCTGCCAGCTTTCCTTCTCCGGGTCGAGTTGTTCCGATATCATTTCGGATTAAGATGAGATCATTCTCAGCAAAACCTCATTAGGATGAGATCATTCTCTGTAAAACTTTTCGGCACTACCTTTTGATTATATCTGGAAGCCATTCGTCGCTTTAGGGCTTCTTCCCTGATCCGAGCTCTTTCTTGGATTTCGGGTAACAATTCGAGCTCTTCTCTCTGAAGTTGGGAGTTTGCTCGTTCATTGTAGTGGACTACTCGGGGAGATCCTTCTTCGATTTCTATTGGAATCATTGCCTCCGTTCCGTATGCTAGTCGGAATGGTGATTCGTTTGTAGTGGAATGGGGGGTTGTTCGATATGCCCATAGGACCTGTGGAAGTTCCTCGGCCCAAGCTCCATTTGCTTCTTGTAGCCTCCGCTTTAACCCGGCCAATATGACTTTGTTGGCCGCTTCGGCTTGTCCATTGGCTTGGGGATGTTCGACGGAGGTGAACTGGTATTTTATGTTCAAGTCGGCCACTAGTTTTCTGAAGCCTGCCTCTGTAAATTGGGTATCGTTGTCTGTGGTGATGGAGTATGGTACCCCGAACCTCGTAATAATGTTCCTATATATGAATTTTCGACTTTTTTGAGCGGTGGCGTTGGCTAGGGGTTCTGCCTCGATCCATTTTGTGAAATAATCTACTCCTACTTTGAGGAATTTTACTTGTCCCGATCCCTGTGGGAAGGGTCCGAGAAGGTCGAGTCCCCATTTCGCAAATGGCCAGGGTGAGGTCACGCTGATGAGCTTTTCTGGTGGGGCAATGTGAAAGTTGGCATGCTTCTGGCATGGTGGACATGTCCTTACAAACTCTGTAGCCTCCTTTTGTAGAGTTGGCCAATAGAATCCCGCCCGGAGTATCTTTTTGGTGAGAGCTTGCGCTCCGAGATGATTACCACAAATGCCGCTGTGTACTTCCTCCAAGACTTCCTTTGTGGAGCTGTTCTTTGGTTTTATCCAAATATTTTTTCATGGTCGGATCTTTAGCTTGGTAGCTTCCTGTTATTTGTGAGGTGATGACTTGTGAGTGACTGTAAATGTTGAGTTTCCGAGCTCCAACCTCCCTAGCCAGCTTCAGACCAGCTAATAGTGCTTCGTATTCTGCCTGGTTGTTTGAGGCCGGGAATCCGAATTTAAGGGAGAGCTCGAGTTGAGTTCCTTGGTTGCTTTCAAGTATCACACCCGCACCGCTTCCTGTTTTATTCGAGGATCCGTCTACGTATATGTTCCATTCTATGGGGATTTCCGGGATGTCTGTAAATTTTGCGATGAAGTCGGCCAGGTGTTGCGATTTGATTACTGTACGCGCCTCGTATTGGAGGTCGAATTCGGACAACTCGATTGCCCATTGTAGGATTCTTCCTGCTAGATCTATTTTCTGCAATATCCCTTTTATGGGTTGGTTGGTTCGAACTTTAATGGTATGCACTTGGAAATATGGGCGAAGCCGCCGGGATGTGAGGATCAGAGCGTAGGCAAACTTTTCTATTTTCTGGTAGTTCATCTCGGATCCCTGTAGTGCTTTACTAATGAAGTAGACGGGTTGCTGTCCTCTTTCGTCTTCTCGAATCAGCACTGAGGCTATTGCCTGTCCATGTTCGTCTTCTCTGACTAGTGCTGAGGCTATTACCCGGCTCCCTACTGCGAGGTATAATATGAGCGGTTTTCCTTCTCGTGGTCGAGATAGGATAGGTGGCCGTCCTAAGAACTCCTTGAAGTCTAGGAAGGCTTGCTCACATTCTGTCGTCCATTCGAACTGTTTTCCCTTTCTTAAAGTAGCATAGAAAGGAAGAGATCTTATCGCAGCTCCTGCTAAGAATCGGGATAGAGCGGCCAACCTCCCGTTGAGTTGTTGTACTTCTTTGATACAAGTCGGACTTTTCATGTCGAGTACGGCCCTGCACTTGTCCGGGTTTGCCTTGATTCCTCTCTGTGTGATCATAAAACCCAATAATTTACCAGCTTCTACTGCGAAGGTACATTTTGTGGGATTGAGTCGCACGCCGTGTTGTCTTATGGTGTTGAATACTTGTGTCAGGTCATGTTTCCTGATAGTGTAAAACACTTGAGTCAGGTCGGATAACAATGTATCTTCGCTTTGTGTCTTTATCAACATATCGTCTACATAAACTTCCATAATTTTTCTGATGTGATTTGAGAAAACTTTATTCATTAGCCTTTGATAAGTAGGTCCTGCGTTCTTGAGACCAAAAGGCATCACTATGTAACAGTAGTTTGCTTTCGGTGTTAGGAACGAGGTTTTTTCTTGATCTGGTGGATACATGGGGATTTGATTGTACCCTGAATATGCATCCATGAATGAGAGATACTTATATCCTGATGAAGCATCCACTAGAGCGTCGATGCTTGGGAGTGGATAGGGGTCTTTTGGGCAGGCTTTGTTGAGGTCGGTGTAGTCGGTGCACATTCGCCACTTCCCATTTGACTTTTTCACCAAGACGACGTTTGCTAGCCATAGTGGATATTTGACTTCCCTTATGAACCCGACCTCAAGTAGCGCTTGTACTTGTTCTTCTACAGCCTGAGCTCATTCTGGTCCAAGTTTTCTTCGTCTTTGTTGTACTGGCCGAGATCCCGAATAGACTGCCAATTTGTGGCTCATTAGTTCGGGATCAATACCTGGCATGTCGGCGGCTTTCCATGCGAAGAGATCAACATTATCTCGTAGGAACCGTATTAGTGATTCCTTTATGTCTCCTTTTAGGATCGTGCCAATATTAGTTGTTTTATCCGAGGTGTCTCCAATCTGGATTCTTTCTACTTCTCCTTCGGGTTGTGGTCGGAATTCTTCTCGCCTCTGAACTCCACCGAGCTCGATTGTGTAGAACTCTCCTCCTTCACCTCGGAGGTTTAGGCTTTCGTTATAACAGCGACGTGCCATCTTTTGATCTGCCTTTATTGTAGCTATCCCTTCCGCAGTTGGGAATTGCATACATAGATGTGGAGTTGAAACTATTGCACCGAGTTGATTTAACGTTATCCGACCTATTAAGGCATTGTAGGCTGAGCTTACGTCGACCACGATGTAGTCTATCTTGAGTGTTCTGGATTGGTTCCCCTTTCCGAAGGTTGTATGTAGCAATACGTATCCCAGTGGTTGTACTGGGGCATCTCCTAGTCCGAACAGGCTGTTCGGGTACGCTCTTAGCTCTTTTCTTCTAGACCGAGTTTGTCGAAGGCAGTTTTGAATAAGATGTCGGCAGAGCTTCCCTGGTCAATTAGTGTATGATGAAGGTTGGCGTTTGCCAGTATGATCGTAATGACCATGGGGTCGTCATGTCCTGAGATGATTCCGGATGCGTCTTCCTTGGTAAACGTGATTGCTGGGATGTCTGGGGCTTCCTTTTTTCCTTCGACGTGGTATACCTCTTTGAGGTGTCGCTTGCGAGATGATTTGGAGATTCCTCCCCCAACAAATCTGCCGTGTATCACGTGGACATGTCTTTCTGGTGTGCGAGGTGATCGTTCAGATCGTCCGACGTCCTCATCCCTCCTTCTTTTCCTTGGTTCTTTGTATCGGTTGGCCAAGAACCGATCTAATTTTCCTTCTCGTACTAATTTTTCTATGACGTTTTTCAAATCGAAGCATTCATTGGTAGAATGCCCTCGAAGTCGGTGATATTCACAGTATTCATTCCGATTTCCTCCTCCTCTTTTACTTTTAAGTGGCCGAGCTGGAGGGATTTTCTCTGTATGGCAGACTTCTTTGTAAACATCTACCAAGGATACCCTAAGAGGAGTATAGTTATGATATTTCTTGATTTTCTCTCCGGAGCGATCTTCCTTTTTCTTGGATTCTTTATCTCGGTAGGCAGAACCGAACCTTGAGGTTTGGCTAAGTCGAGAGTTTTCTTCCATATTGATGTATTTTTGTGCCCGTTCTTGTACTTCGTCTAAGGAGGTCGGGTATCTCTTCGATATAGATTGGCTAAATGGTCCTTCTCGTAGGCCATTTATGAGTTAGAGTTGTTGGAAAGGCTTTGCAGCGAACTGCATCTGAGGCATCAGTGAGGTACATTCTACTTCTGAAGTTGCTGAGGTGATGGTTGGGGTCGGAGGTACCGTCATATGGACTCATATCCGGAAGCTTGAAATCTTTTGGAATTTTGGTTTTCATGATTTCTCTGGTGAATGGATCTTGATCTTTCTGAGAGCTATCCTCTGTGGATGGTCGAATAGCTTTAGTTTTGAGATCAGCTTTGAGTTTTATAAGCTTATCTTCTAATTCTCAGCACCGCCTTATTTCCCGACGTAGATCTTCTTCTTTTTCTCGTCGATGTTGGGCTTCTTTCTCAAGTTGCTCCAATCGATTTTGAAGTGCTTCTATTACTCCTGGATTTGATGAATTTTTGTCTCCGTTGGTTTCTGGAGTATCTTTGAGTATCGTGTCCGCGTTTTTATGCGGCGTTCTGTCTTCCAAACCTGAATCGTGATCGTTGTCATGGTCATCCGCCATGTTAATGGGATGACTTCCAGGTTCCCCGGCAACGGCGCCAATGTTCCGAGGGTTACCTGAAACTGTAGGTCGATCTTGGATGAGATCTTCTGTGTTGGTCGGAGCCAACGTGTCCGGCAGGTGTACGGCGACCGGAGCTGGTGTGTCCGACTTGTTGGACTTGGTGGTGGTGCTGATCCTTCGTCCCCGGAGGGTGGGGGGTACCTGCAAGGGACTCCGATGCTTAAGTTAGCAAGGGTATTAAGCAGGTATTGAGTAGAATTAGAGTGTGTGTTATACCTGGGTGCTCCAGTGTATTTATAATGGTGAGATGTGGCCTTCTGTGGATAAGATAAGTTAGTTATCTTATCTTATCTTATCTTTTAAGTAAGGTCATCTTATCTTTAAGGGAACCGCCCTTCTCTCTGTAGGCTTGGGCCGCCTTTAGGATTTGGGGCGTGTTCCTCTATTTGGGCCCTTTGTTTGGGCTTTCCTGTGACTTGGCCGAGCTCTTTGAGAAGAGGTCGGGTTGTCCTGACCTGAAGAGGTCGGTCGCTTTGCCTGTAGAACATCCTGGGTCGGACAGCTCTACCCAGGGTATGAACAATTACTAACCGACTTGGTTCAAGTGTTCAACACCATACGGAAGCACGACATGCGACTCAACCCGGCTAAATGCACTTTCGTAGTAGAGGCAGGAAAATTCCTGGGCTTCATGCTCACACAAAGAGGAATCGAGGCAAATCCAGATAAATGCCAGGCCATACTCAACATGAAAAGCCCGACCTGCGTCAAAGAAGTCCAACAACTCAATGGGAGAGTGGCGGCCTTGTCTAGATTCCTAGCAGGGTCAGCAATAAGATCCCTCCCCTTCTACGCTACCTTAAGGAAGGGAAAAAACTTTGAATGGACAACGGAATGTGAACAAGCCTTCCGAGACTTTAAAGAATTCCTGGGACAGCCCCCCATCCTATCTCGACCGCGAAAGGGGGAACCACTCATACTATACCTCGCTGTAGGAAGTCGGGCAATAGCTTCAGCACTAATTAGAGAAGATGAAGGGGGACAACAACCCGTTTACTTCATTAGTAAAGCACTACAGGGGTCAGAGCTGAACTACCATAAAATAGAGAAGTTCGCCTACGCTTTGATACTCACATTCCGACGACTTCGCCCATACTTCCAAGCGCACACCATCAAAGTTCAGACCAACCAGCCCATAAAAGGAATACTGCAGAAAACAGATCTAGCAGGAAGAATCCTACAATGGGCAATCGAGTTGTCCGAGTTTGACCTCCAATACGAGGCACGGACAGCAGTCAAATCACAATACCTAGCCGACTTCATTGCAGAATTCACAGACACCACAGAAATCCCCAAATAGTGGAACATATACATGGATGGTTCCTCAAATAAAGCCGGAAGCAGTGCATGTGTGATAATCGAAAGCAACCAAGGAACCCAACTTGAGCTTTCCCTGAAATTCGGATTCCCGGTCTCAAACAACCAGGCGGAATACGAAGCATTATTAGCTGGTTTGAAGCTGGCTAGGGAAGTTGGAGCTCAGAAACTCAACATCTACAGTGACTCACAAGTCGTTACCTCACAAATAACGGGAAGCTACCAAGCCAAAGATCCTACCATGAAAAAATATTTGGATAAAACCAAAGAACAGCTCGGACAACTTGGAGAATATAGGATCTTCCACATACCCCGCAAGTAAAATGCCCGAGCTGACGCGCTCTCAAAGCTAGCCAACACCAAACCAGGGGGCAACAATAGAAGCCTCATTCAGGAAATACTACAGAACCCATCAATATCGGAAGAAGAAAAAGTCCTAGCCATAACAGGTCGGGATCAAGGATGGATGACCCCCATAATTAACTACCTCAAAACAGAAGCGCTTTCCACAGACGAAAGGGAGGCAAAGAGGTTAAAAAGGGAGGCACAGTACTACACTATCATAAACAACATCCTATACAAAAGAGGGATCTCA
>NC_029774.3:9407748-9419708 GCF_000817695.3 Arachis duranensis | reverse complement strand
AGAATTTGTAAAGACATGTCCACCATGTCAAAAGCATGCCAACTTTCACATCGCCCCGCCAGAAAAACTCATTAGCGTGACCTCACCTTGGCCATTTGCAAAATGTGGACTCGATCTTCTCGGACCCTTCCCACAGGGATCAGGACAAGTAAAATTCCTCATAGTAGGAGTAGACTATTTCACGAAATGGATTGAGGCAGAACCCCTAGCCAATGCTACTGCTCAAAGAAGCCGGAAATTCCTATATAGGAACATCGTTACAAGGTTTGGGGTCTCATACTCCATCACCACAGACAATGGCACCCAATTCACAGATGCAGGCTTCAGAAAGTTAGTGGCCAACTTGAATATAAAATACCAGTTCACCTCCGTTGAACATCCCCAAGCCAATGGACAAGCCGAAGCGGCCAACAAAGTCATATTGGCCGGGTTGAAGCGTAGACTGCAAGAAGCAAAGGGGGCTTGGGCCGAGGAACTTCCACAAGTCCTATAGGCGTATCAGACGACCACCCATTGCACCACGAACGAATCACCATTCCGACTAGCATACGGAGTGGAGGCAATGATTCCAATAGAGGTCGAAGAAGGATCTCCCCGAGTAGTCTACTACAATGAGCAAACAAATTCTCAACTCCAAAGAGAAGAGCTCAACCTACTTCCAGAAATCCAAGAAAAAGCTCGGATCAGAGAAGAGGCATTAAAGCGACGAATGGCTTCCAGGTATAATCAAAGGGTAGTGCCAAGAGATTTCGCAGAGAACGATCTCATCTTAATCCGAAATGATATTGGAACAACTCGACCTGGAGAAGGAAAGCTGGCAGCTAATTGGAAAGGACCCTACCGAGTCACAGAAGTACTTGGAAAGGGCTACTACAGACTGTCTGAACTCGAGGGATGATAACTCCCCAGATCATGGCACGCTTGTAACCTGAGAAGGTACTATAGTTAGATAAAAGTCTCATCACAAGACGCACTCTTTTTCCTGAAAAGGTTTTTTAATGAGGCATCAAGATTAAGATTTAATCCGACTTAAGGGTATAAAAAAACTCCCACCTGTATATATTTGCACTTTCTTTAAATAAAAAATATATTTCAGATATTCTACAAATGCTCAAGACGCATTAATCTGAAGCATTCATCGACCGATTATAAAGCAACAGATCGAACAAGAAGTGAAGAACAGATTCACTATACGATCTTGATAGGAATAATCGACCGACAAAGGTGAAAACGCGATTCACCTAAAGGTCGATTAAACCAGGACAGAAACCACAATCTACAAATCGGCAAAAGATGAACACAGAATAATGCAAGAAGTTATCGAAAGTGATCCTGAAAAAGAACCTGACGAGGTCTTATGGATTGCTATATAATAACTTAAAAAAGACTGGCCGAATATTAAAAAATCGGATCAAACCAGTCCAAGTTATCAGCAAATCCTTGGAAAGAGGTCTAGCCAACCCTATTAAAGAGGAATTGCTATAACTTAGAAGAGATCGACCTAACGAAGTCGATTTCCTACAAAACAAGTTGTAAAAGTAATCCCTGAAAGAGACCTACCAAAGGTCCAAGAAAGAGGATTACAAAAACAACTTAGAAGAGATCGACCTAACGAAGTCGGTTTCCTACAAAACAAGTTGTAAAAGTAATCCCTGAAAGAAACCTACCAAAGGTCTAAGAAAGAGGATTACAAAAACAACTTAGAAGAGATCGACCTAACGAAGTCGGTCTCCTACAAAGATAAGTTATAAAAGTAATCCCTTAAAGAGACCTGGCAAAGGCCCAGAAAAGAGGATTACAAAAATAACTTAGAAGGGAACCAACATAAAAGAAATTGGTTATAAGGCGCTAAAATACAAAACAAAAACAAGGAAACCGAAAAACAAGGAGGATCCCCCACAAGTCACAACCTCAAAAGGATCCAAGCTACAAACAAAAAGTATAAAAACGATCTAAAGAGGCCAAGCAGCGAGATTCCGACAGACACCCTGCTAGAGCACAATGGAAGCATAGTATGATAAAGCTTCAAAGAGGCCACTGAAATCAACCTCAAAGAAACCATTTTGTTTTCAAAATAAGTTGCTAGAAACAGCAACTAGAGTATCAACAGTCAATAAAAACATCATTCACAAAAACAAAGTTCAAGAGCCCACAAATCAGGCTATTTACACAAATATTCAGAAAAAAGATCAGCTAAGATCAGGAGCCTTCCCGGAAGCATCAGTACGGGGAGAAGGAGGGCGAGTCTGAAGGGGCACAGCATCTACGGTTCCATCATCCCGGTTCAGAATCTGGCAATCCGGATCAGATGTAATGGGAGGAACAGAGGAGGTCGACACCTTAAGAGAAGGCACTGGGGGAGGATCAGTCTCATTAACATCCTGGTCATCAGGGACAATCTTACCATCCCTCACGACATTGTCCAGGCTGATGAGAGTCAAGTCGGCATCATGAGCAACAACACGGAACTGCTCCATCAGGTTCTCGGAGGCAGCAGTTACGCTACCCACAAGGTGACCCTGAAGCTCACCATAATTAACCCGAGCAGTTTCCAAATCCTCCCGAAGATGCATCAATTCCCTATAAGTCGAGACATAGCTATCCTTATGTTTCAGTGCCATGTCCTCGGCCAGCTTCAAAGAAGCAGCCAAGGCAATAGAACTGGCCTTCTCACCATCCAGCTCTTTCTCCACCTTCGCCAACTTCACCTCCAACTCCTCCTTCAGACCCTTGATTCGATCAAATTTTGACTTGGCCTCTTCCATGAAGGATTTTGTGGCATGAATCGGAATCCCCTGAACTGTTCGGAATATAGCCGCACCCATATGAGCCATCTCCACACTACTCTTGGTGATAAAATCCAGATACTGAAGAAGAGAAACGTCGTCCATGGAAAGCCCACCATAAGGGGCAATTTGCTGGTCAACAAACTCGATAGCATCAAAATCCGGGGGCATCCAGGTTGAAGGGCTCGGATGTTTTTTGCTTCTTACTAGGAGGGGCACCAGAAGCTGCAGCAGAAGATTGTGGAGGATCGACCAGACGAACCCGAGGAGTAGGAATTGCTTTCCTTGGCCCAAGGGAACTCGGCACAGGAGGCTTCACTGGGACCTGTGACGATCCCTCACCGGCCACCTTGACCGAGATGTTCAGAGCAGCAGTTGCCTTCTTTGCCCTTTTGAAGGCCTTCATGGAGTCACTATTCTTTGACATCTCTGCAAATACAAAATCAGCCACAACAAGGAATTACAAATCCGATAAGAGGAAGAAAAAGGAAACAAGTATGGAAATAAGTCAGACAAATACCCAAAACAGCCCGAACCAAGGACAGGTCATTCAAAAATCTTTTCGTATCAAGATGGGGTGGTTTCCCCCAGAGATCCTCAAGAACAACCACAAAAGCACGCTCGACATCATCAAGCATCTCCCAAGTATAGCGAGATACTCTTACATCCTTCTGCCACTCTAGAGGGAAAGAAGGCTCATCATTTTCATCAAGAAAAAAGGGGCGGGCCCCCTTAACAGCACGAACCTTAAAAAAGTAGTTCTTGAAGTCCTTAAAAGACTCGTCATACATAGCAAAAACCTTATGGCCCTGGCCAGACCTGAAGGAAACCCAAGAAGCTTTCTTTTTTGAAGAACCGCCAGGCTTAGCAGAAACAAAAAAATAAAGGAAAAGAGTCTGGGAAGGTGTTACATCTAATTCACGGCAGAGAAGTTGAAAAAATTTAATAAAACCCCAGGAATTGGGGTGAAGCTGGGATGGGGCAATGTTACACGACCACAATAGGTCGGTCTCAAAAGTAGTAAAAGGAAAAGAAACGTTCAACTGACTGAAGAAGTATTCATAAGCATAAAAGAAGGGACGCTCTCCCTCAACAGAAGTCGGAAAACAGACTCTCTCATCGGAATCAAGAGCAACAAGCTCGTAATCCTCCTCACGGGCATTGTTACCACAAATGCTATGGCGCTTCCTCAGTTCTGTGCAAAACTCAGCATCCACAACAGAAATACACAACAAAACAAGGGAGTCCAGCCAATCGGACATCCCCTCGGGAACTCTGGAAGACATCTCGGACAAGGGAGAAAACAACTCAATATGATACAGGCGAAACAAACAGAAAAGAAAAACCCCAAAACTCAAACCAAAAGTCTTGGGGCATCCTTTGGAGGCAATAATCAAGTAAGGTTTCTAAGAAAATCTACAGCTCCTACCCCAGCATTTCTCAAAAAAGAAAAAGACTTCAAACAAGCAAGCATTTTCAGAAGCATAAAGTCATCACAGTTTACCAAGCAAAAAGTATTCTCAAACGTCAAAGCGCGTAAAGTAGAAATCATTAAAGGTAGAAACTTTCTCAAAATCAGAAACAAAAAACAACCAAGCAAAGCGAGGAACAGATGCAGATTCTCTATCAGAAGCAACAACAAAACCCTAAAAAGCCTCGACGGAAATGCCAAAAGAACACAAATAAGCCAAGGAAAATGCATTTACAGCGACAAACAAACGCAAGATCACAAAAAGGTTCAAACTTTCAAGCATGCAAAAGTCAAAGCTTCGCCAAAAAACTAAAAGTGAAGCCGCAAAAGAAACAAGAAAGGTAGTACCAAACTAGAAAAAGCAGCAAGCTTCAAAAGAAAACTGAAGAGAGAATCTAGGAATGCCTCCTCACAAGCAAAGGAAAGAACGCGAACAAAGGGTAATGTCGTAGGGAGAAACACGAAACTCCAGAGGAAAATAGAAGCTCCAGAAACGCCAAAATGACGCCGCAAAAACAGAAGAGTGGAGAAAGCGGAGAAAAGAAGTTATGAAAACACGAAAGAAGAGAAACCGTTTCTGGGCTTTCAAAATCAAAATAAAGAGCCAAAAGGAAAACGGGGCAATTAATGCTAAATTTAAGGAAAGCATTAAACCCTCGCACGTTCCCAAAGCGCCGATATAAAAGCGCACGCTTTTTAGAGGAAACGTTCTACCTTCAAAAGTTGCTACAAAGGAATCAACAAAATGCTTGAGTTCGGCTTCACCAAAAAAAGGACCGAAGTCAAGGACTCGACCTCAAAAAGAAGACCGAGCTCAAGCAGGGGCACTGTTCATACCCTGGGTCGAGGTGTCCGACCCGGGATGTTCGACAGACAAAGCGACCGACCTCTTCAGGTCAGGACAACCCGACCTCTTCCTAAAGAGCTCGGTCAAGTCCCCAGGAAAGCCCAGAGAAGGGCCCAAATAGAGGAACACGCCCCAAAACCTAAGGCAGCCCAAGCCTACAGAGAGAAGGGCAGTTCCCTTGAAGATAAGATGACCTCACTTAAAGATAAGATAAAGATAAGATAAGATAACTAACTTATCTTATCCGCAGAAGGCCACATCTCACCATTATAAATACACTGGAGCACCCAGGTATAACTCATACTCTGATTCTACTCAATACCTGCTTAATACCCTTGCTAACTTAAGCATCGGAGTCCCTTGCAGGTACCCCCACACTCCGGGGACGAAGGATCAGCAGCACTTTTAGTCCCACAAGTCGGACACACCAGCTCCGGCCGCTATACACCTGCCGGACACGTCGGCTCCGACCAACACAGAAGATCTCGACCGAGATCGACCTACAATTTCACGTAACCCTCGGAACAGGTGTCAATACTGGGAAGTAGATATGGGTCTTTAGGGCACGCTTTATTCAGGTCGGTGTAGTCGACACACATCCTCCACTTGCCGTTTTACTTTTTGACTAACACTACATTTGCTAGCCATGCCGGATACTTGACCTCTCAGATGAAGTCGGCCTCCAGGAGGGCTTGCACTTGTTCATCCACCACTTGAGCTCTTTATGTTCCGAGCTTGCACCTGCGTTGCTGTATGGGTTGCGATCCGGGGTGTACTGAAAGCTTGTGGAACATGAGCTGAGGGTCTATCCCTGGCATGTCGGAAGCTTTCCAAGCGAAGTGGTCGGAATTATCTTGCAGGAGCTTTACCAGCTTCTGTCTCAAGTCTCCGTCTAGGCTGGCCCCTATGTTGGTATTTTTTCCTTCCTTTTTTTTCGATTTAAACCTCTTCAGTCCTTCCCCCCAGCTGTGGCCGCAACTCTTCTTTAGCTTTTATTCCTCTAAGCTCTATAGTGTGAACTTCCTTGCTCTTTCCTCGGAGGTTCAAGCTTTCATTGTAGCATTTCATTGCCAACTTCTGGTCTCCCCGTATTGTTGCTATTCCCTTAGGTGCTGGGAATTTCATGCAAAGGTGGGGGTTGACACCACTGCTCCGAGCCGATTTAGTGTAGTCCTACCGATCAAGGCGTTATACACCGATCCGACATCGATGACGATAAAATCGATGCTCAGATTTTAGAATTTTTCCCCTTTCCAAAGGTCGTGTGGAGGGGGATGTATCCCAGTGGCCTAATTGGCATATCTCCTAGCCCATACAGGGTGTCTGGGTAAGCTTTTAGCTCCCTTTCATCCAACCCTAATTTGTCGAATGCGGGCTTAAAGAGTATATCAGCCGAATTCCCTTGGTCCACCAAAGTCCTGTGGAGAGGCATTTGCCAAGATCATGGTTATCACCACCGGGTCGTCATGCCCGGGCATGATCCCCTGCCCGTCTTTTTTGGTGAATGAGATGGTCGGGAGATCGGGAGACTCGTTTTCGACTTGATAAACTCGCTTTAGGTGTCTTTTGCGAGATGATTTAGTGAGTCCCTCTCCCGTGAATCCTCCAGAGATCATATGTATGTGTCTCTCAAGGGTTTGTGGTGGTGGGTCTCTTCTATCCTCATCATCTCGCTTTCTTTTCCCATGATTGTCCGACCTTTCCATGAGATATCTATCAAGTCGGCCTACCCTGGCCAACCTTTCTATCACATTTTTAATGTCGTAGCAATCATTTGTTGAGTGGTCATACATCTTATGGTACTCATAGTAGTCACCGCGGCTTCCTCCCTTTTTGTTTTTGATGGGTCTATGGGGCGGCAACCTTTCAGTATTAGAGATTTCTCTGTATACGTCCACTAGGGAGACTTTTAGAGGAGTATAGGAGTGATATCTCCTCAGCCTGTCGGGACCGACCTATTCTTTTTTCTTGGGCTCCCTTTCTTTCTCTTTTGCTGAGTGAGGAGGCCCTTGTCGCTAGCTTGGCTCCCGTAATCTGGCATTTTCCTCCATGTTGATGTACTTTTCTGCTCTTTTTTGTACATCACTCAAAGAGATGGGGTGCCTTTTTGATATGGACTGAGAGAAGGGGCCCTCTCTAAGTCCATTTACTAACCTATGATAACTGCCTCTGTGGGCAGGTCTTGAATTTCTGACCACACTTTGTTGAATCTTTCCATGTAGTCACGTAGAGGTTCCCCGACCTCCTGCTTAACTCCTAGGAGACTCGGTGCGTGCTTTACTTTATCCTTCTGGATGGAGAACTGCATTAGGAATTTTCTCGAGAGGTCCTCAAAGCTGGTAACTGACCTTGGAGGGAGGCTATCAAACCATTTCATCGCTGCTTTCGACAGGGTGGTCGGAAAAGCTTTGCAGCGAGTTGCATCAGAAGCATCAGCTAGATACATCCGACTTTTGAAATTGCTTAAATGATGCTTCGGGTCTGTGGTTCCGTCATAGAAGTTCATATAAGGGCTTTTGAAGTTTCTTGGAACTTTTGCCCTCATTATGTCCTCACTGAACGGGTCCTCTCCCCCCAGGGGCGACTTTTCTCGATCGCCACGGGAGTTCCGACATTTAAGGGAAGATTCGAGCTTCAAGAGTTTTTCTTCCAACTTTTTTCGTCACTCTATCTCTTCCCTGAGATTTCGCTCTGCCTCTCGTTGTCGTTCTAATTCCTGTTCCAGTTGTTCCAAACGACCTTGGTGGCTGTAGACCAGCCCCAATAGCTCGGTTGCATGGGGCGGCCCTTCCTTTCCGGACTCTCGTCCTTCCGAGAAATTTACCTTTGGGTTCTTAAGTCCAGAGGTGTGATGAGCGGATAATTTATATACTTTTTGGCATTGTTTTTAGGTAGTTTTTAGTTGGATCTAGCTACTTTTAGGGATGTTTTCATTAGTTTTTATGCTAAATTCACATTTCTGGACTTTACTATGAGTTTGTGTGTTTTTCTATGATTTCAGGTATTTTCTGGCTGAAATTGAGGGACTTGAGCAAAACTCTGAGAAGGAGGCTGACAAAGAACTGCTGATGCTATTGGAATCTGACCTCCCTGCACTCAAAATGGATTTTCTGGAGCTACAGAACTTCAAATGGCACGCTCTCAACGGAGTTAGAAAGTAGACATCCAGAGCTTTCCAGCAATATGTAATAGTCCATACTTTGTTCGAGTTTAGATGATGTAAACTGGCGCTCAACTCTAGTTCCATGTTGCATTCTGGAGTCAAACGCCAGAAACACGTCACGAACCAAAGTTGAACGCCCAAAACACGTTACAACTTGGCGTTCAACTCCAAGATAAGCCTCAACTTGTGTAAAGATCAAGCTCAGCCCAAACATATACCAAGTGGGCCCCGGAAGTGGATTTATGCATTAATTACTTACTTCTGTAAACCCTAGTAGCTAGTTTAGTATAAATAGAACTTTTTACTAGTGTATTAGTCGTCTTTTGACCACATCTTTGGTCCTTTTCCCTATTATTCAAATTTCACATCATCTTTTGGGGGCTGGCCATTCGGCCATGCCTGGACCTTCATCACTTATGTATTTTCAACGGTGGAGTTTCTACACACCATAGATTAAGGGTGTGGAGCTCTGCTGTACCTCAAGTTTTAATGCAATTACTATTATTTTCTATTCAATTCGAATTATTCCTATTCTAAGATGCCATTCGTACTTCAACCTGATGGATGTGATGATCCGTGACACTCATAATCATCCATCCTTATGAACGCGTACCAGACAACCACTTCCGTTCTACAAGCGAGAGCTAGGATGCGTATGTCTTGGATTTAAGAATCCGGAAAGTCTAAACCTTGTCTGTGGTATTCCGAGTAGGATTCTGGGATTGAATAACTGTGACGAGCTTCAAACTTGCGATTGCTGGGCGTGATGACAAACGCAAAAGAATCAAGGGATTCTATTCCAGCATGATCGAGAACCGACAGATGATTAGCCGTGCCGTGACAGAGCATTTGGACCCTTTTTACTGAGAGGATTGGATGTAGCCATTGACAACGGTGATGCCCTACATACAGCTTGCCATAGAAAGAAGTGATAAAAAATTGGAAAGAAGCAGTAGGAGAGCAAAGATTCAGAAGGAACACAGCACCTCCATACGCTTATCTGAAATTTCCACCATTGAATTACATGAGTAACTCTATCTTTATTTTCTATTTATTTTATTATTATTCGAAAAACCAATAATCTCTTAATCCAGTTAAATCTGCCTGACTGGGATTTACAAGATGACCATAGCTTGCTTCATACCAACAATCTCTGTGGGATCGACCATTACTCACGTAAGGTATTACTTGGACGACCCAGTACACTTGCTGGTTAGTTGTGCGGAGTTGTGACAAAGTGTGATTCACGTTTGAGAGCACCAAGCCTTTGGAGCCATTGTTGATGATCACAATTTCGTCCACCAAGTTTTTTGGCGCCGTTGCCGGGGATTGTTTGAATTACAATTACGTGCAACCACAGCACCAAGTTTTTCTAATCCAGCAATAACACCAAGTTTTTGGCGCCGTTGCCGGGGATTGTTCGAGTTTGGACAACTAACGGTTCATCTTGTTGCTCAGATTAGGTAATTTTCTTTTTATTTTCTTTTCAAAAAAGTTTTCAAAATTCTTTCAAAAATTTTTCTTTATTTTTCGTTTTTCAAAAATATAATATTCGAAAAAATAATAAAAATACAAAAAAATTCATAAAATCATAAAAACCAAAAATATTTTGTGTTTCTTATTTGAGTCTTGAGTCAATTTATAAGTTTGGTGTCAATTGCATGCTTTAAAAATTTTTCTTGCATTTTTCAAAAATTCATGCATTCATAGTGTCCTTCATGATCTTCAAGTTGTTCTTGGTAAGTCTTCTTGTTTGATCTTGATGTTTTCTTGTTTTGTATCTTTTGTTGTTTTTCATATGCATTTTTTTGTTTGTTAGAGTCCAAGCATTAAAGAATTTTAAGTTTGGTGTCTTGCATGTTTTCTTTGCATAAAAAATTTTTCAAAAATATGTTCTTGATGTTCATCATGATCTTCAAAGTGTTCTTGGTGTTCATCTTGACATTCATAGTATTCTTGCATGCATCATGTGTTTTGATCCAAAATTTTCATGTTTTGGGTCATTTTTATGTTTTTTCTCTCTCATCATTAAAAAAATTCAAAAATAAAAAATATCTTTTCCTTATTTCTCTTCAAATTTTCGAAAATTTGAGTTGACTTAGTCAAAAAATTTTAAAATTAGTTGTTTCTCATAAGTCAAGTCAAATTTTCAAATTTAAAAATCTTATCTTTTCAAAATCTTTTTCAAAAATCAAATCTTTTTCATTTTTATCTTATTAATTCCGAAAATTTTAAAATTATTTTCAAAATCTTTTTCTTAATTTTATTTCAAATTTTCGAAATTATGCTAACAATTAATGTGATTGATTCAAAAATTTGAAGTTTGTTACTTTCTTGTTAAGAAAGGGTCAATCTTTAAATTCTAGAATCTTATCTTTTAGTTTCTTGTTAGTTAAGTAATTAATTTTAATTTTAAAAATTTTAAAATCTTTTTCAACCATATCTTTTTCTTAAAAATCTTATCTTTTTATCTTATCTTTTATCATATCTTTTTCAAAATTTTATCTTTTTCAAAAATTTGATTTCAAAATATCTTATCTAACTTCTTATCTTCTTATCTTTTCAAATTTGACTTTAATATCTTTTTCAACTAACTATATGACTTTTTGTTTCTTTCTTATCTTTTTCAAAATCACCTAACTACTTCTCCCTCTCTAATTTTTGAAAATATCTCATCCCTTTTTCAAAATTCTTTTTAATTAACTAATTGTTTTAAATTTTAATTTTAATTTTACCTTCCCTTTTTGATTTTCGAAAATCATTAACTGATTTTCAAAATTAATTTTTGAATTCTCTCTCTCTCATCTTCTTCTATTTATTTATTTATTTACTAACACTTCTCTTCACCTCTCTTCATCTCAAATCACTGCCCCTACCTTTACCCTTTATTCAGACTATTCATTCTTCTTCACTTCTATTCCCTTTCTTCTTCTACTAACAATAAGGATCCTCTTTACTGTGACATAGAGGATTCCTCTTCTTTTCTTGTTCTCTTTTCTTTCATATGAGCAGAAACAAGGAAAAAGATACTCTTGTTGAAGCTGATCCTGAACCTGAAAGGACTCTGAAGAGGAAACTAAGAGAAGCTAAATTACAACAATCCAGAGACAACCTTTCTGAAATTTTCGAACAAGAGAAGAAGATGGCAGCCGAACCCAACAACAATAATGCAAGGAGGATGCTTGGTGATTTCACTAAACCAACGTCCAAGTTTTATGGAAGAAGCATCTCAATTCCTGCCATTGGAGCAAACAATTTTGAGCTGAAACCTCAATTAATTGCTTTAATGCAACAGAACTGCAAGTTTCATGGATTTCCATCTGAAGATCCTTATCAGTTTTTAACTGAGTTCTTGCAGATTTGTGAGACTGTTAAGACGAATGGAGTAGATCCTGAAGTCTACAGGCTCATGCTTTTCCCCTTTGCTATAAGAGACAGAGCTAGAACATGGTTGGACTCACAACCTAAAGATAGCCTGGACTCCTGGGATAAGCTGGTCACAGCCTTCTTGGATAAATTCTTTCCTCCTCAAAAGCTGAGCAAGCTTAGAGTGGATGTTCAGACCTTCAAGCAAAAAGATGGTGAATCCCTCTATGAAGCTTGGAAAAGATACAAGCAGATAACCAAAAAGTGTCCTTCTGACATGTTTTCAGAATGGACCATATTAGATATATTCTATTATGGTCTATCTGA
>NC_029774.3:9406478-9407688 GCF_000817695.3 Arachis duranensis | reverse complement strand
ATTGACATGGTTGCAAATAACCAATTCATGTACACTTCTGAGAGGAATTCCGTGAATAATGGGACGCCTCAGAGGAAGGGAGTTCTTGAAATTGATGCTCTGAATGACATATTAGCTCAGAACAAAGTGTTGACTCAGCAAGTCAACATGATTTCTCAAAGTCTGAATGGATGGCAAAATGCATCCAATAGTACTAAAGAGGCAGCTTCTGAAGAAGCTTATGATCCTGAAAACCCTGCAATAGCAGAGGTAAATTACATGGGTGAACCTTATGAAAACACCTATAATTCATCATGGAGAAATCATCCAAATTTCTCATGGAAGGATCAATAAAAGCCTCAACAAGGCTTTAATAACGGTGGAAGAAACAGGCTCAGCAATAACAAGCCTTTTCCATCATCTTCTCAGCAACAGACAGAGAATTTTGAGCAGAGTCCCTCTAATTTAGCAAACTTAGTCTCTGATCTGTCAAAGGCCACTTTAAGTTTTATGAGTGAGACATGATCCTCCATTAGAAATTTGGAGGCACAAGTGGGCCAGCTGAGTAAGAAAGTCACTGAAATTCCTCCTAGTACTCTCCCAAGCAATACTGAAGAGAATCCAAAAAGAGAGTGCAAGGCCATTGACATAGTCAACATGGCCGAATGCAATGAGAAGGGGGAAGACGTGACTCCTAATGAGGAAGACCTCATGGGACGTTGGTGCACGAAATTGTGATCATCAATGGCGCCATCAACATGGTACGCTCAATTGCAATCTCAACTCTTTATCATAACTTCGCACAACTAACCAGCAAGTGCACTGGGTCGTCCAAGTAATAAACCTTACGCGAGTAAGGTTCGATCCCACGGAGATTGTTGGTATGAAGCAAGCTATGGTCATCTTGTAAATCTCAGTCAAGCAAACTCAAATGGTTATGGAGGATAACATAAAACATAAAATAAGGATAGAGATACTTATGTAATTCATTGGTGAGAATTTCAGATAAGCGTATGGAGATACTTTGTCCCTTCCATCTCTCTGCTTTCCTACTGTCTTCATCCAATCCTTCTTACTCCTTTCCATGGCAAGCTGTATGTTGGGCATCACCGTTGTCAATGGCTACAGTCCCGTCCTCTCAGTGAAAATGTTCAACGCGCTCTATCACAGCACGGCTATTCATCTGTCGATTCTCGATCATGTCGGAATAGAATCCAGTGATTCTTTTGCG
>NC_029774.3:9405931-9406182 GCF_000817695.3 Arachis duranensis | reverse complement strand
TCATTCATCAAGTTCTTGAGTGCGAATGAATATCTTGGAACAAGAATAAGCTGAATTGAATTGAAGAACAATAGTAATTGCATTAATACTCGAGGTATAGCAGAGCTCCACACCTTAATCTATGGTGTGTAGAAACTCCACCGTTGAAAATACATAAGAACAAGATCTAGGCATGGCCGAATGGCCAGCCTCCCAAAGAGGGTTCAATCATAAAAACATGATCAAAAGATGTCTAATACAATAGCAAAAGG
>NC_029774.3:9405406-9405744 GCF_000817695.3 Arachis duranensis | reverse complement strand
ATTGTGCCAGTTTGGGCGTTTAACTCCCATTCTTGTGCCAGTTCCGGCGTTTAACGCCAGAATTCTTGAGCTGACTTGGAACGCCTGTTTGGGCCATCAAATGTCAAGAAAAGTATGGACTATTATACATTTCTGGAAAGCCCAGAATGTCTACTTTCCAACGCAATTGAGAGTGCGCCAATTGAGTATTTGTAGCTCTAAAAAATTCACTTCGAGTGTAGGGAGGTCAGAATCCAACAGCATCTGCAGTCCTTTTTAGCCTCTGAATCAGATTTTTGCTCAGGTCCCTCAATTTCAGCCAGAAAATACCTGAAATCACAGAAAAACACAAAAAATCA
>NC_029774.3:9404276-9405400 GCF_000817695.3 Arachis duranensis | reverse complement strand
CCCTCAATTTCAGCCAGAAAATACCTGAAATCACAGAAAAACACACAAACTCATAGTAAAGTCCAGAAAAGTAAATTTTAACTAAAAACTAATAAAAATATACTAAAAACTAACTAAATCATACTAAAAACATACTAAAAACAATGCCAAAAAGCGTATAAATTATCCGCTCATCATAACACCAAACTTAAATTGTTGCTTGTCCTCAAGCAACTGAAAATCAAATAAGATAAAAAGAAAAGAATATGCAATGAATTCCAAAAATATCTATGAAGATCAGTATTAATTAGATGAGCGGGGCTTTTAGCTTTTTGCCTTTGAACAATTTTGGCATCTCACTTTATCCCTTGAAATTCAGAATGATTAGCTTCTGTAGGAACTCAGAATCCAGATAGTGTTATTGATTCTCCTAGTTAAGTATGATGATTCTTGAACACAGCTACTTTATGAGTCTTGGCCGTGGCCCAAAACACTCTGTCTTCCAGTATTACCACCGGATACATACATGCCACAGACACATAACTGGGTGAACCTTTTCAGATTGTGACTCAGCTTTGCTAGAGTCCCCAATCAGAGGTGTCTAGGGTTCTTAAGCACACTCTTTTTGCCTTGGATCACGACTTTATTTTTACCCTTCCCTTTTGGTTTAAAGGGCTATTGGCTTTTTCTGTTTGCTTTCTCTCTTTTTTTTTCGCATATACTCTCTCTTTTTTTTTAATTCACTACTTTTTCTTGTTTCAAGAATTATTTTTATGATTTTTTAGATCCTCAGTAACATGTCTCCTTTTTCATCATTCTTTCAAGAGCCAACATTCATGAACAACAAATTCAAAAAACATATGCACTGTTCAAACATACATTCAGAAGTCAAAGTATTGCCACCACATCAAAATAATTAATCTGTTATAAAATTTGAAATTCATGCAATTCTTCTCTTTTTCAATTAAGAACATTTTTCATTTAAGAAAGGTGATAGATTCATAGGACATTCATAACTTTAAGGCATAAACACTAAGACACTAATGATCATAAGACACAAACATAGACAAACATAAGCATAAAAATTCAAAAAACAGGAAAATAAAGAACAAGGAAGTTAAAGAACGGGTCCACCTTAGTGATGG
>NC_029774.3:9403675-9404238 GCF_000817695.3 Arachis duranensis | reverse complement strand
TGGAGGAAAGTGCATCCCTTGAGGCATCTCAGGGATTTCTTGATGATGAGCTTTCTCATGCATCTCTTGAGATCCGTGGATGGTCTCTCTTGTTTGCTCCATCCTCTTCTTGGTGATGGGCTTGTCCTCATCAATGAGGATGTCTCCCTCTATATTAATTCCAACTGAATTACAGAGGTGACAAATGAGATGAGGGAAGGCTAACCTTGCTAAGGTAGAGGACTTGTCCGCCACCTTATAAAGTTCTTGGGATATAACCTCATGAACTTCTACTTCCTCTTCAATCATGATGCTATGAATCATGATAGCCCGGTCTATAGTAACTTCGGACCGGTTGATAGTGGGAATGATTGAGCGTTGGATAAACTCCAACCATCCCCTAGCCACGGGTTTGAGGTCATGCCTTCTCATTTGAACCGGCTTCCCTCTTGAATCTCTCTTCCATTGAGCGCTGGTGCACGAAATTGCAATCACACTTTTGCAATTCCGCACAACTAACCAGCAAGTGCACTGGGTCATCCAAGTAATACCTTACGTGAGTAAGAGTCGATCCCACAGAGATT
>NC_029774.3:9392142-9403451 GCF_000817695.3 Arachis duranensis | reverse complement strand
ATCTCCCATGACTCGAAGGTGGAAGCTTTTGCCTTCCCTTTCCTTTTTCTAGAGGTTTCTCCGGCCTTAGGTGCCATAAATGGTTATAGAAAAACAAAAAGCAATGCTTTTACCACACCAAACTTAGAAGGTTTGCTCGTCCTCGAGCAAAAGAAGAAAAAAGAGAGTAGAAGAAGAAGAAAGATAGGAGATGGAGGGGGCTTTGTGTTTCGGCCAAGGGGGAGAAGTAGTGTTTAGGTTGTGTGAAAATGAAGGAGTGAAGATGGATTTATATAGGGGTGGAGAGGGGGGTAGGGTTCGGCCATTATGGGTGGGTTTAGGAGGGAAAGTGGTTTGAATTTGCATGGTGAGGTAGGTGGGGTTTTATGAAGGATGGATGTGAGTGGTGAAGATAATGGTGGGATTTGATAGGTGATGGGTTTTGGGGGAAGAGGTATTGAGGTGATTGGGGAATGGGTGAAGAGGAGAGAGAGTGGTGGGGTAGGTGGGGATCCTGTGGGGCCCACAGATCCTGAGGTGCCAAGGATAACTCATCCCTGCACCAAGTAGCGTGCAAAAATGCTCCTTCTGCCAATCCTGGCGTTAAACACCGGGCTGTTGCCCTTTTCTGGCGTTTAACGCCAGCTTCTTGCCCATTACTGGCGTTAAATGCCAGTCTGGTGCCCCTTTCTGGCGTTAAACGCCAAGATTGGTACCAGACTGGGCGTTAAATGCCCATTTTGCTGTCTTCACTGGCGTTTAAACGCCAGCAAGTTTTCCTCCAGGGTGTGCTATTTTTCTTTCTGTTTTTCATTCTGTTTTCGCTTTTTCAATTGACTTTGTGACTTCTCATGATCATTAACCTGTAGAAAACATAAAATAACAAAAGGAAAATAGATAAATATAACATTGGGTTGCCTCCCAACAAGCGCTTCTTTAATGTCAGTATCTTGACAGTGGGCCCTCATGGAGCCTCACAGATGTTCAGAGCAATGTTGGAACCTCCCAACACCAAACTTAGAGTTTGAATGTGGGGGTTCAACACCAAACTCAGAATTTGGTTGTGGCCTCCCAACCAAACTTAGAGTTTAACTGTGGGGGCTCTATTTGACTCTGTTTTGAGAAAAGCTCTTCATGCTTCCTCTCCATGGTTACAGAGAGATATCCTTGAGCCTTAAACACAAAGGATTCTTCATTCACTTGAATGATCAATTCTCCTCTGTCAACATCAATCATAGCCTTTGCTGTGGCTAGGAAGGGTCTGCCAAGGATGATGGATTCATCCATGCATTTTCCAGTCTCTAGGACTATGAAATTAGCAGGGATGTAATGGTCTTCAATTTTTACCAGAACATCCTCTATAAGTCCATAAGCTTGTTTTCTTGAATTGTCTGGCATCTCTAGTGAGATTCTTGCAGCTTTTACCTCAAAGATTCCTAGCTTCTCCATTACAGAGAAAGGCATGAGGTTTATGCTTGACCCTAGGTCACACAGAGCCTTCTTGAAGGTCATGGTGCCTACAGTACAAGGTATTGAGAACTTCCCAGGGTCCTGTCTCTTTTGAGCTAATCTCTGCTTAGTCAAGTCATCCAGTTCTTTGGTGAGCAAAGGGGGTTCATCCTCCCAAGTCTCATTACCAAATAACTTGTCATTTAGCTTCATGATTGCTCCAAGGTACTTGGCAACTTGTTCTTCAGTGACATCTTTTTCCTCTTCAGAGGAAGAGTACTCATCAGAGCTCATGAATGGCAGAAGTAAATCCAATGGAATCTCTATGGTCTTCGTGTGAGCCTCAGATTCCCATGGTCCCTCATTAGGGAACTCATTGGAGGCCAGTGGACGTCCATTGAGGTCTTCCTCAGTGGCGCTCACTGCCTCTTCCTCCCCTCTAAATTCGGCCATGTTGATGACCTTACACTCTCCTTTTGGATTCTCTTTTGTATTGCTTGGAAGAGTACTAGGAGGGAGTTCAGTAACTTTCTTACTCAGCTGACCCACTTGTGCCTCCAAGTTTCTAATGGAGGACCTTGTTTCAGTCATGAAACTATGAGTGGTTTTAATTAGATCAGAGACTATAGTTGCTAAGTCAGAGGAGTTCTGCTTAGAATTCTCTGTCTGTTGCTGAGAAGATGATGGAAAAGGCTTGCCATTGCTAAACCTGTTTCTTCCACCATTATTGTTGTTAAAACCTTGTTGAGGTCTCTGTTGATCCTTCCATGAGAGATTTGGATGATTTCTCCATGAAGGATTATAGGTGTTTCCATAGGGTTCTCCCATGTAATTCACCTCTTCCATTTATTTGCAACCATTTCAATGAGTTCTTGAGCTTCTGCAGGCGTCTTTTTTAGATGAAGAGATCCTCCAGCAGAGCTATCCAATGACATCTTGGATAGTTCGGATAGACCATCATAGAAGATACCTATGATGCTCCATTCAGAAAGCATGTCAGAAGGACACTTTCTGATCAATTGTTTGTATCTTTCCCAAGCTTCATAGAGGGATTCACCTTCCTTCTGTCTGAAGGTTTGGACTTCCATTCTAAGCTTACTCAATTTTTGAGGTGGAAAAAACTTTGCCAGGAAGGCATTGATTAGCTTTTCCCAAGAGTTCAGGCTTTCTTTAGGTTGTGAGTGACAAACCCCAATTTGATGGTTTATCTTGTATTGATTTTTGGGGATTTTATAACCTTTTACCCACATTTATCCATTGAAATAGCATGGTTTTATAACTTCTCCTTTAATTGTGCTTAAGAGTGAAAACATGCTTTTTAGGTCTTAAAATAGCTAAATCTAATTCTCCTTGATTCAATTAGATGCCTTGATATGTTTGTTAAGTGATTTAAGGTTTAGGAGGCAAAGATTGGACCAAGGGAATGAAGAAAGAAAGCATGAAAAGTTGGAGAACTCATGAAGAAATAAAAGAACCGGAAAGCTGTCAAGCCGACCTCTTCGCACTTAAACGACCATAACTTGAGCTACAGAGGTCCAAATGATGCGGTTCCAGTTGGGTTAGAAAGCTAACATCCGGGGCTTCGAAACGATATAAGATTTGCCATAGTTGCTACACGTATGGTGGCGCGCACGCGCATAGTACGCGCACACACCGTTGCTGCCACCTAGTCCACTTGAAGCAAAACGTGGCCAGCGATTTTAGAAGCCTTGTGGGCCCAATCCAACTCATTTATGATGCTATTTAAGCCAAGGATTGAAGAAGAATCAACTGAACTTCTAACCATTAGTTTAGTTTAGTAGTTAGAGTTAGTTTCTAGAGAGAGAAGCTCTCACTTCTCTCTAGGATTAGGATTAGGATTAGTTCTTAGATCTAGGTTTTAATCTTTGCTTTCTTCTACTTCTACCTTTCAATTCTTTGTTGTTACATTCATCTTCTTCTACTCTTTTGTTGTAATTTTGTTGTAGATCTAGTATTGTTCCTTCTACATTCTTCCAATTCAATAAGAGGTAATTCATAATAATTGTCCTTCTTTGCTTTTCTATTGTTGATCTCTTGCCTTTGTAGTTAGATCTCTCTTTAATTCTTGCAATTTATGTTGTTTACTTTTACTACTTTTTCTGTGTTTGTTGAAATGCCTCTTCTAGATATAGTATAGATTTTGTTCCTCTTGGCCTAGGTAGAGTAATTAGTGACACTTGAGTTATCTAATTCCTTTGTTGATTGGTAATTGGAGAGATTGCTAATTGGTTTGGAGTGCACTAAAGCTAGTCTTTCCTTGGGAGTTGGCTAGGACTTGTGGCTCAAGTCAATTCATCCACTTTACTTTCCTTTATTTAGTAAGGGTTAACTAAGTGGTAGCAATGAACAATTCTCATCACAATTGAGAAGGATAACTAGGATAGGACTTCTAATTTTCATACCTTGCCAAGAGCCTTTTATAGTTGTTAGTTTATTTTCATTGCCATTTATATTTCTTGTCTAAAATCTTAAAAACCCCAAATATAACTCACAACCAATAACAAGGCACTTTATTGTAATTCCTAGGGAGAACGACCCGAGGTTTAAATACTTCGGTTTATAAATTTTAGGGGTTTATTACTTGTGACAAACAATCTTTTGTATGAAAGGATTTTTGATTGGTTTGGAAACTATACTTGCAACGAGAATTCATTTGTGAAATTCTATACCGTCAAAAATCCATTCATCAAAATGGCACCGTTGCCGGGGATTGCAATGGTGTTATGTTATTGGTTATTGTATATATGTGAATATTGTAAATAGGTTTTCCTTTTGCTTCTTTGTTAGTACTTGCTAGTTTTAGGATTTAATTTTCTTGCTTCTTATTTGATTTTGTTTTCATTTTCCTCTTGCTATCATGAATTCTCACCTTGGCTATGAGTTTGGTTATCAACATGTTGTAGGAAATGAGGACTATAATGAAGATGTGTATCAAGAATGGGATAACCAAAGGTGGGAAGAGCCATATGCATATGATCACTCTTCATGGCAACAACCCCCACCAATGCACTATGAAGAAGAGCCATTCTATGATGCATATCAATCCAATGGCTATGGTGAATCTTCTTGTGACTTTCAAGAACCACCACCATATGCCTATGATCCATACCTTCAACATAACTCTCAACCATACTCACAAGCCCCTTCTTACCAACCACCTTCATATGACCCTAGCCCATATCCATCCTACCAACAACCATATGAGCCATATGAACCACATATAGAGCCACCACAATTCCAACATCAATATTTTCAAGAGCCACCTCCTCCATATTATCACCAAGATGAACCACCTCCAATATATGAAAATTTTCAACCACAAGATGAATACTACTTTCCATCACAACCTCCCATGGAAGAATACTCATGTCCTTCAATCCAAGAGCCCTATGGTCCTACTCATGATATCCAAGAGGAACAAAAGTCAAGGGATCATCTCAAGGAAGCATTGGATCAATTTCAAGCAACCATGGAGTGTGTTGTGCAACAAGTGGAAAGAATGGAAAACATTGAACCACCACAATTCTACCAAGAAGAACCACCTTCCTATTATGAACCCTTTCCCCAAAATGATGAACCCTTCCACCCACCCCAACCTCTAATGGATGAAACCCTTGATGTTCTTGTTCAAGGGCAAGAAGAGATGAAAAGGGATGTGCAAAATTTCATGGCCACCTTGGATGCGGTAACAAATCAATTAGCCTCCCAATGCTTGAACACTCAAGGAACTCCCACGGCTCAAGAAGAGCATAGCATGAAGGAGAGATTGGAAACTCCGGTGGGAAATGAAGGAAGTTGCTTTGTATTGGAACAATTGGAGGAAGCTTTAATTGTTGAAAACAAGGAAGAAGTGGTAGAAGATTAGGAGATGCGGAGCCTCCATGGGAACATAGAGTTGAAGAAAACCCCTCCAAGATGATTGAAATTGATGCTAGGGAGGAAAGTGCACACCTTCCAAGGCATACTCCATATGAAGACTTGGATGGGATAGAGAAAGAATTGAGTTCCCTTGGTGATGAAGATCGAGCATCAAGTCTTAGTGGTGAAGAATCCTTTGAGCATGAAGAACCTTCTCCTGGTGCATTTGAAAATGTTGTGGAGGTAAACTTCTTTCACCCTCCCGATTATAGTTTGATTAAGGGAAAATGCTTAGATAGTATTAATGAACAAAGGATTGAATTAGAGAAATCTTGTGAAGAGGTGGAAGTCCTTAGAAATAGAAGGATGGAAGTGGAATACGCTTTGTCAAGATCGTTGAAAGCATCTTTGCCTAGGTTGTCATCTACTCCTTCACTTGAGTGGGTAAAATTCATTTCTATTAGCTTTATTAGCCCACTTGAATATAGTTTGCTTGAAACGGATGGCCAACTTAGGGAAGTTTGCGGGATGAAGCGTAAGCGGAAAAAGTTTTGTGGTGGGCGTTGCAAATCAAGGCTCATTATGGTTGATGCATCAAACATGAGATATAAAGGTTGGAGTAGTGCTCAAATACATTGGTGGGAGTTCCAAGATGAATACAAGCACAAGCCACCTTGAGAGAAGCTCCCCATAAGTCCAACTTAAGGATAATAAATAAAAGTGCTAGGTGGGAGACACCCCACCATGGTAAACTCTTTCCATACTCTTTTAGTTTGTTAATAAGTGAATTGAGTTGCCATTATAGGTAGATTCTCATTTTCATTTTTATCTTTTGTAAATATTGGTAGAATTAGTTTAATTTCTTGTTTTTATTGTTTTATCAAGTTTAGTTAGTAGTATAGTATGTTGAAAAAGGTTCTAGGGTGTTTTGGTAGTTGTTTGGAGGATTGAAAGGCTTGGATTGGTGTAAGAATTTAGAAAAAATTTTTGAAAAATAGAATACCATCCACGCGTGTGCGCACATGACGCGTACGCGCACCTGAGCATCTTTCGACCATCCACGTGAACGCGTACTGTACGCGTACGCGTGGATGCAAAAAATTCAACCCCAGCCAAAAACCCGAGAGTTAGGCCTGGACTGTGCGAACATTGGGCCTCAGGCACAAGTCTATGCACGCGTGCGCGCACCTAGCACGTACGCGCACATGATCTTAAATTCACAATGCACGCGCACGCACACTGTGCGCGCGCGCGTCGATTGCACAATCTGCACCCCAGTACTTTTACCCGAGAGTTGTGCCAGGCTTGGGCCGACATTATGCCTCCGGCCTAACTCGATGCACGCGTGCGCGCACCTGGCGCGTACGCGTCCTTCGACCAATATACCCATCGACGCGTAAACGCGCATGACGCGTACACGTCGGTAAAAAAAAAAGTTTTTTTTCTCCCCTTCCATTTTCTTTTGCTTATCACATTCTCATACTTCTACTCTTCCCTTTTTCATTTAGTTTTTGTAGCATGTTTTCGTTTTTTTAAGTCATTTTAATAATGGTGTTGCATCTTCCTACTCAATTGTTGAGGATTCCTTGCATTATTTTGGTGCTTCTTGACTTGTTTGATATTGTTGGGTGATGAAACTTTTAAATCAATGCTTCATCTTGTATGACTCTTGTGTCCTTATGCATTGATATGACCTCATATTGTCTCTCATGACCCACTTCTTCTCATTTGAACTTGATGCTCAATACACTCTTCATGCTTTAACTTTACTCTTGCATCAGGCTTAATGATATGCCTTAGCTTACATTGTTTTCTCACTCACATGCTTAGCTAACATGTAGTAGGGAATCATACTCTTATTTGGCATTAGCCCCCGCCTATGTTCTCATTGCCTTGATATCTTTGTTATAGGCTTAATTTTCTTTCCTTTTCTTTCCTTCTAGGTTGGCCACCAAGGAGGGAGAAAGGAAAAGCTTTTAAATGGGGCAACAAACAAGTCCTCCGCGCAACCTTGTGAAGAAGCTCATCAATTGTAGCAACCCGTCCACATTGCTCTTCTTTGCATGCACCGAGGACGGTGCAATCTTCAAGTGTGGGGAGGTCGTCGACCGATCTCCATGGGTAAAATTTCCTTTTCAACACCAATGTTAGTAGTCGTTGCATTGCATGATAGGTTGCATGTTAGTTAGAATTTGTACATATTTTTACCACTTCTTTTTTTTATTAGGACTACTTGGTTAGGGTGATGATTTTCTTTCCAAGAAACTGTTTTAGGGCACCCTACCAATTTGAAAAAGAAAATTTGTGGAACTTGCTTGAAAGAATGTATTTTGGAACATGGTTTTTGAGCTAAGAACACAAGCTTGTGAGATTTGAGCCTAATGGTGTGGTTACATCTTATAACCACTTATCGTCCTTCTTGTGTGCATTATTCTCTTTCTATGATTGTAATCCTTAATTTGCTTGATTCTATATGTCCATTTATTCCTTGTATTCATGCATTTATATGATTGAGGCCATTATTTCATTAGCCCACTTACCCAAATAGCTCACCTTTTATCTTCCATTGTTAGCCAAATTTGAGCCTACGATTAACCCACTTTGTTCTTAATTTAGCACATTACAAGCCTTAAAGCGGAAAACAATAAATGTCCTTAATTTGGATCTTTGATTAGCTTAGGCTAGTGTGTGTGAGTATCATTCAAGTGTGGAAACCTTGGGACATTGGGAGAATAAAAGGGTAGTTTTGTATTGTTATTGAAAATATTGGAAATTAGGTACATACTCATGTATTGATCAAATGTAAAACCTTATGCATTGAGGTTCTTGTATATAAAAAAATGAGAAAAACAAAAGAAAAAAAGAAAAGAAAAATAATATGGAAAAAAGTTAGAAAAGAAAGAAAAAAAGAAAAACAATGAAAAAGGGGACAAAATGCCCCAAAGTGAAGCTCAAACAATAAAGAATCAATGCATATGAAATGTGAATAAAAAAAGGAAATGCATGAGTATGTAAAAAAGTGAGGAATGGGTAGTTAGATTAGTACTTAATTGTATTAGGTCATTATATAGATTATGTGGGAAAGTCTAGGATAATCAAAGATTCAAACCCTAGTCCACTAGCCATATATGACCCTACCTTAACCCTTGCCCCATTACAACCTAAAGAAAAGACCTCATGATAATTGTATGCGTGCATTGAATAATTGTTGATTGTTAGATGAAAAACAAATCTTGGAAAGCATGATTAGGGGAGAATTGAGAGAATCAACCCCAAACACCGAGTGACTAGAGTGCAAACACTTCCGGTGAGGGTTCGATGCTCAATTCCTTGATTCCCGGCTTTCACGAGCGTTCTTCTTGCAAGTCTATGTGAACTTCATGTTTATACTTCAATTGGTAGGACTCATGAATCGTTATATGATCTTGGCCCTACTTGTGCATATATGTCTTGGAGATTGATTTATTTTTAACCAAGTAGGTAAAACCATTTCCCATTTAGTTGCATATAGTTTAGGTTGCATATAGTTTATTTACATTGAATAAATGTTGATGCCCTCTGCTTTCTCTTGGCTTAAGCATGAGGACATGCTAAGGTTTAAGTGTGGGGAGGTTGACAAACCCCAATTTGACGGTTTATCTTGTATTGATTTATGGGGATTTTATAACCTTTTACCCACATTTATCCATTGAAATAGCATGGTTTTATAACTTCTCCTTTAATTGTGCTTAAGAGTGAAAACATGCTTTTTAGGTCTCAAAATAGCTAAATCTAATTCTCCTTGATTCAATTAGATGCCTTGATATGTTTGTTAAGTGATTTAAGGTTTAGGAGGTAAAGATTGGACCAAGGGAATGAAGAAAGAAAGCATGAAAAGTTGGAGAACTCATGAAGAAATAAAAGAACCGGAAAGCTGTCAAGCCGACCTCTTCGCACTTAAACGACCATAACTTGAGCTACAGAGGTCCAAATGATGCGGTTCCAGTTGGGTTAGAAAGCTAACATCCGGGGCTTTGAAACAATATAAGATTTGCCATAGTTGCTACACGTATGGTGGCGCGCACGTGCATAGTACGCGCACGCACTGTTGCTGCCACCTAGTCCACTTGAAGCAAAACGTGGCCAGCGATTTTAGAAGCCTTGTGGGCCCAATCCAACTCATTTATGATGCTATTTAAGCCAAGGATTGAAGAAGAATCAACTGAACTTCTAACCATTAGTTTAGTTTAGTAGTTAGAGTTAGTTTCTAGAGAGAGAAGCTCTCACTTCTCTTTAGGATTAGGATTAGGATTAGTTCTTAGATCTAGGTTTTAATCTTTGCTTTCTTCTACTTCTACCTTTCAATTCTTTGTTGTTACATTCATCTTCTTCTACTCTTTTGTTGTAATTTTGTTGTAGATCTAGTATTGTTCCTTTTACATTCTTCCAATTCAATAAGAGGTAATTCATAATAATTGTCCTTCTTTGCTTTTCTATTGTTGATCTCTTGCCTTTGTAGTTAGATCTCTCTTTAATTCTTGCAATTTATGTTGTTTACTTTTACTGCTTTTTATGTGTTTGTTGAAATGCCTCTTCTAGATATAGTATAGATTTTGTTCCTCTTGGCCTAGGTAGAGTAATTAGTGACACTTGAGTTATCTAATTCCTTTGTTGATTGGTAATTGGAGAGATTGCTAATTGGTTTGGAGTGCACTAAAGCTAGTCTTTCCTTGGGAGTTGGCTAGGACTTGTGGCTCAAGTCAATTCATCCACTTGACTTTCCTTTATTTAGTAAGGGTTAACTAAGTGGTAGTAATGAACAATTCTCATCACAATTGAGAAGGATAAATAGGATAGGACTTCTAATTTTCATACCTTGCCAAGAGCCTTTTATAGTTGTTAGTTTATTTTCATTGCCATTTATATTTCTTGTCTAAAATCTTAAAAACCCCAAATATAACTCACAACTAATAACAATGCACTTTATTGTAATTCCTAGGGAGAACGACCCGAGGTTTAAATACTTCGGTTTATAAATTTTAGGGTTTTGTTACTTGTGACAAACAATCTTTTGTATGAAAGGATTTTTGATTGGTTTGGAAACTATACTTGCAACGAGAATTCATTTGTGAAATTCTATACCGTCAAAAATCCATTCATCCGTGAGTCCAACCATATCCTAGCTCTGTCTCTTACAGCAAAAGGGAATAGCATAAGTCTGTAGACCTCAGGGTCAACCTCATTGGTCTTGACAGTGTCACAGATTTGCAAGAATTCAGCTAAAAACGGATGAGGATCTTCCAATGGAAGTCCATGGAACTTGTAATTCTGTTGCATTAGAGAAACTAATTGAGGCTTAAGCTCAAAGTTGTTTGCTCCAATGGCAGGGATAGAGATGCTTCTCCCATAGAAGTCGGGAGTAGGTGTAGTAAAGTCACCCAGCACCTTCCTTGCATTGTTGGCATTGTTGTTATTTTCGGCTGCCATGTCTTCTTCTTGTTTGAAGATTTCTGTTAGGTCCTCTACAGATAGTAGTGCTTTAGCTTCTCTTAGCTTTCGCTTCAAGGTCCTTTCAGGTTCAGGGTCAGCCTCAACAAGAATGCTTTTGTCTTTGCTCCTGCTCATATAAAAGAGAAGAGAACAAGAAAATATGGAATCCTCTATGTCACAGGATAGAGATTCCTTGAGGTGTCAGAAGAAGAGAGAAATAGAAGGAGGAGGTAGAAGAATTTGAACTTATCAAGAGAGATAGAATTCGAATTGTGCATTGAGGAGGAGTGTTAGTCCATAAATAGAAGGATGTGAGAAGAGGGGAAGAAATTTTCGAAAATTAAAGTGAATTGATTAAAAAAAATTTTGAAAAATGGTAAATGATTTTCGAAAAATAAGATTGGGAAAGAAATTAAGTCAAATTGAAAAAGATTTTGAAATTAGAAATCAACAAGATATGATTGAAAACTATTTTGAAAAAGATGTGATTAAAAAGATATGATTGAAAAGTTATGGTTTTAAAAAGATATGAT
>NC_029774.3:9390762-9391861 GCF_000817695.3 Arachis duranensis | reverse complement strand
ATGAAAACTTGAAAAAAATTTGCATTAAAAACAAAATCTTCCCTCTTGTGCCATCCTGGCGTTAAACGCCCAGAATGGTATCCATTCTGGCGTTTAACGCCCAAAATGCTACCTTTTTGGGCATTAAACGCCCAGCCAGGTACCCTGGCTGGCGTTTAAACGCCAGTTTTCCTTCCTTACTGGGCGTTTTGAACGCCCAGCTTTTTCTGTGTGATTCCTCTGCTGTATGTTCTGAATCTTCAATTCTCTGTATTATTGACTAGAAAAGACACACTTTTGAAAAAAAAATTTGGATTTTTAATGATGAGGAATAATCAAAATGCAACTAAAATCAAATAAAGAATGCATGCAAGACACCAAACTTAGAAGTTTGTATACTACTGACACTAACAAATTGAGAATGCATATGAGAAACAACAAAACACTCAAGACAAGAGAATTTAAAGATCAGAGCAAGGAAATCATCAAGAACAACTTGAAGATCAATGAAGAACATAATGCATGTAATTTTCGAAGATTAGAAGAATAAAGACATGCAATTGACACCAAACTTAAAATAAGACACTAGACTCAAACAAGAAACATAAAATTATTTTTGGTTTTTATGATTTTGTAATTTTTTTGGATTTTTCGAAAATTGATTGGAAAAGAAAATAAGGATTTCAAAATTCTTAATGAGAATTCCAGGAATCATGCAATGTTAGTCTAAAGCTTTAGTCTAAAAAGATTAGACATGGCTAGCCAAGCTTCAGCAAGACATTACATTCAAGAGCTAAATTGATGAAAATCAATTAGCTTTGGTGATGATAAGAACATCACCTTGAAACTCTAGAATTTATTCTTAAAAATTTTGAAGAAAAATACCTAATCTAAGCAAGAAGATGAACCGTCAGTTGTCCAAACTCAAACAATCCCTGGTAACGGCGCCAAAAACTTGGTGCACGAAATTGTGATCATCAATGGCGCCATCAACATGGTACGCTCAATTGCAATCTCAACTCTTTATCACAACTTCACACAACTAACCAGCAAGTGCACTGGGTCGTCCAAGTAATAAACCTTACGCGAGTAAGGGTCGATCCCACGGAGATTGTTGGTA
>NC_029774.3:9383279-9389553 GCF_000817695.3 Arachis duranensis | reverse complement strand
CGTCTCTCAAGCAAGAAGGAGTTCCCTATTGAGGACCTAAAGGAATCTGAGGCTCACATAGAGACCATAGAGATTCCAATAAATCTCTTTCTGCCATTCATGAGCTCCGAAAACTATTCTTCCTCTGAAGAGGATGAAGATGTAACTGGAGAGCAAGTTGCTCAATATTTAGGAGCTATCATGAAGCTGAATGCCAAGTTGTTTGGTAATGAGACTTGGGAAGGTGAACCTCCCTTGCTCATTAGTGAACTAGATACATGGGTTCAGAAAACTTTACCTCAAAAAAGACAAGATCCTGACAAATTCTTAATACCCTGTACCATAGGCACCATGACCTTTAACAAGGCTCTGTGTGATCTAGGTTCAAGCATAAACCTTATGCCACTCTCTATAATGGAGAAACTGGGGATCATTGAGGTATAACCTTCCTTATTCTCATTACAATTGGCAGACAAGTCAGTAAGACAAGCTGATAGATTAGTAGAGGACGTGTTAGTGAAGGTTGAAGGCCTTTACATCCCTGCTGATTTCATAATCTTAGACACTAGGAAGGTGGAGGATGAATGCATCATCCTAGGAAGACATTTCCTAGCCATAGCAGGTGCTGTGATTGATGTTAACAGAGGAGAATTAGTCCTTCAATTGAATGGGGACTACCTTGTGTTTAAGGCACACGGCCATCCCTCTGTAACACTGGAGAGAAAGCATGAAAGGCTTCTCTCAATACAGAGTCAGACAAAGCCCCCACAGTCAAACTCTAAGTTTGGTGTTGAAAGGCCACAACCAAACTCTAAGTTTGGTGTTGAGAAGACCCCACATTCAGACTCTAAGTTTGGTGTTGGGAGGACTTCATCATGGTCTGAACTTCTCTAAGGCTCCATGAGAGCCCACTGTCAAGCTAGTGACATTAAAAGAGCGCTTGTTGGGAGGCAACCCAATTTTTATTTATCTAATTTTATTTTTATTTAATTATTATTTTGTGTTTTATTAGGTTCATGATCATGTGGAGTCACGAAAGAAATACTAAAATTAAAAATAGAATAAAAAACAGCAGAAGAAAAATCACACCCTGGAGAAAGGACTTATTGGCATTTAAACGCCAGTAAATAGCATCTGCCTGGCGTTCAACGCCAGAACAGAGCATGGATCTGGCGCTGAACGCCAGAAACAAGCAACATCCTGGCGTTCAAATGCCAGGAATATGCCCTGAGGAAAGCTGGCACTGAACGCCAGTAACAAGCATGGAACTGGCGTTCAACGCCTAAACATGCTGCACATGGGCGTTGAACGCCCAAAACGTGCATCACTTCGGCGTTTAAACGCTAGAATTGTATGCAAAGGCATTCCACATGCATAATTGGTGCAGGGATGTAAATTCTTAACACCTCAGAATCTGTGGACCCCACAGGATCTTCACCTACCATATCCTCCCTTCTTCTCAACATTCATCATCTCTTTCCAATAAACACTCTTCCCCAAAATTCTTCACCAATCACCTCAATCTCTCTTTCCAATTTCCCCTTTCACCACTCACATCCATCCAATCTTTCCCAGAAACCCCACCTACCTTCAAAATTCAAAATTCTTTCCAACTCAAACCCACCCTAAATAGCCGAACCTACTCCCTCTCCCCTCACTATATAAACCCCTCAATTCTCCTTAATTTTCACACAACACAACCCCCTCTTCTACACCTTGGCCGAATACACCTTTCCCCCTCCCCTCCATATTTTCTCTTCTTCTTCTTCTTTTCTTTCTTCTCTTGCTTGAGGGCGAGCAATATTTTAAGTTTGGTGTGGTAAAAGCATAAGCTTTTTTTGTTTTTCCATAACCATTGATGACACCTAAGGCCGGAGAATCCTCTAGAAAGGAAAAGGGAAGACAAAAACTTCCACCTTCGAGTCATGGGAGATGGAAAGATTCATCTCCAAAGCCCATCAAGACCACTTCTATGATGTTGTGGCCAAGAAGAAGGTGATCCCTGAGGTCCCTTTCAAGCTCAAGAAAAATGAGTATCCGGAGATCCGACATGAGATCCAAAGAAGAGGTTGGGAAGTTCTAACCAACCCCTTGCAACAAGTCAAAATTTTAATGGTTCAAGAGTTCTATGCCAATGTATGGATCACTAGGAACCATGATCAAAGTAAGAACCCAAATCCAAAGAATTATCTTACAATGGTTCAGGGAAAATACTTAGATTTTAGTCCGGAAAATGTGAGGTTGGCATTCAACTTGCCCATGATGCAAGGAGATGAACGCCCCTACACTAGAGGGGTCAACTTTAATCAAAGGTTGGACCAAGTCCTCATGGACATATGTGTGGAAGGAGCTCAATGGAAAAGAGACTCAAGAGGCAAGCCAGTTCAACTGAGAAGACTGGACCTAAAGCCTGTGGCTAGAGGATGGTTGGAGTTCATCCAACGCTCCATCATCCCCACTAGCAATCGATCCGAAGTTACTGTGGATCGGGCCATCATGATTCATAGCATCATGAATGGAGAGGAAGTAGAAGTTCATGAAGTCATCCCTCTTGAACTCTACAAAATAGTCGAAAAGTCCTCCACCACGGCAAGGCTAGCTTTTCCTCATCTTATTTGCCATCTATGTTACTTAGCTGGAGTTATCATAGAAGGAGACATCCTCATTGAAGAGGATAAGCCCATCACCAAGAAGAGGATGGAGCAAACAAGAGAGACCATCCACGGATCTCAAGAGATGCATGAGGAAGCTCATCATCAAGAAATCACAGAGATGCCTCAAGGGATGCACTTTCCTCCCAACAACTATTGGGAAAAACTCAACATTTCCCTAGAAGATTTGAGTTACAATGTGGATCAATTAAGGGTGGAACATCAAGAGCACTCCATCATTCTCCATGAAATTAGAGAAGATCAAAGAGCAATGAGGGAAGAGCAACAAAGGCAAGGAAGGGACATAGAAGAGCTTAAGGACATTATTGGTCCTTCAAGGAGAAGACGCCACTAAGGTGGACTCGTTCCTTATTCTTATTTTTTCTGCTGTTCGGTTTTTATGTTATATGTTCATCTATGTTTTGTGTTTCTACTTCATGATCATTAGTAGTTAGTAACTATGTCTTAAAGTTATGAATAATTCCGTTAATCCTTCACCTCTCTTAAATGAAAAATGTTTTTAATTCAAAAGAACAAGAAGTACATGAGTTTCGAATTTATCCTTGAAATTAGTTTAATTATATTGATGTGGTGATAATACTTTTTGTTTTCTGAATGAATGCTTGAACAGTGCATATTTTTTATCTTGTTGTTTATGAATGTTAAAATTGTTAGCTCTTGAAAGAATGATGAACAAGAGAAATGCTATTGATGATCTGAAAAATCATAAAATTGATTCTTGAAGCAAGAAAAAGCAGTGAAAAAGTAAAAAGCTTGCGAAAAAAAAGAAAAAAAAAGTGGTGAAAAAAATTAGAAAGAAAAAGAAAAAACAAGCAGAAAAAGCCAATAGCCCTTAAAACCAAAAGGCAAGGGTAAAAAGGATCCAAGGCTTTGAGCATCAATGGATAGGAGGGCCCAAAGGAAATAAAATCCAGGCCTAAGCGGCTAAATCAAGTTGTCCCTAACCATGTGCTTATGGCATGAAGGTCCAAGTGAAAAGCTTGAGACTGAGTGGTTAAAGTCGTGATCCAAAGCAAAAAGAGTGTGCTTAAGAGCTCTGGACACCTCTAACTGGGGACTTTAGCAAAGCTGAGTCACAATCTGAAAAGGTTCACCCAGTCATGTGTCTGTGGCATTTATGTATCCGGTGGTAATACTGGAAAACAAAGTGCTTAAGGCCACGGCCAAGACTCATAAGTAGCTGTGTTCAAGAATCAACATACTTAACTAGGAAAATCAATAACACTATCTAAAATTCTAAGTTCCCATAGAAGCCAATCATTCTAAACTTCAAAGGAGAAAGTGAGATGCCAAAACTGTTCAGAAGCAAAAAGCTGCAAGTCCCGCTCATCTAATTAGAATTAATATTCATTGATATTTTGGGATTTATAGTATATTCTCTTCTTTTTATCCTATTTGATTTTCAGTTGCTTGGGGACAAGCAATAATTTAAGTTTGGTGTTGTGATGACTATTTGATTTTTAGTTGCTTGGGGACAAGCAACAATTTAAGTTTGGTGTTGTGATGAGCGGATAATTTATATGCTTTTTGGCATTATTTTTAGGTAGTTTTTAGTAGGATCTAGCTACTTTTAGGGATGTTTTCATTAGTTTTTATGCTAAATTTACATTTCTGGACTTTACTATGAATTTTTGTGTTTTTCTGTGATTTCAGGTATTTTCTGGCTGAAATTGAGGGACTTGAGCAAAACTTTGAGAAGGAGGCTGACAAAGGACTGCTGATGCTGTTGGAATCTGACCTCCCTTCACTCGAAATGGATTTTCTGGAGCTAAAAAACTCCAAATGGCGCGCTCTTAACGACGTTGGAAAGTAGACATCCAGAGCTTTCCAGCAATATATAATAGTTCATACTTTATTCGAGTTTAGATGACGTAAACTGGCGCTCAACGCCAGTTCCATGTTGCATTCTGAAGTCAAACGCTAGAAACACGTCACGAACTAGAGTTGAACGCCCAAAACACGTTACAACTTGGCATTCAACTCCAAGATAAGCCTCAGCTCGTGTAAATATCAAGCTCAGCCCAAACATACACCAAGTGGGCCTCGGAAGTGGATTTATCTATCAATTACTTACTTCTGTAAACCCTAGTAGCTAGTTTAGTATAAATAGAACTTTTTACTAGTGTATTAGTCGTCTTTTGACCACATCTTTGGTCCTTTTCCCTATTATTCGAATTTCACATCATCTTTTGGGGGCTGGCCATTCGGCCATGCCTGGACCTTCATCACTTATGTATTTTCAACAGTGGAGTTTCTACACACCATAGATTAAGAGTGTGGAGCTCTGCTGTACCTCAAGTTTTAATGCAATATTATTTTCTATTCAATTCAAATTATTCCTGTTCTAAGATATCATTCGTACTTCAACCTGATGGATGTGATGATCTGTGACACTCATCATCATCCATCCATATGAACGCGTGCCTGACAACCACTTCCATTCTACAAGCGAGAGCTAGGATGCATATCTCTTGGATTCCCGATACACGATGCATGGTTGCCCCTCGCCTGAAAATTGAGCCTTCCATTCCGTGAGATCAGAGTCTTCGTGGTATAAGCTAGAATTGATGGCGGCATTCATGAGAATCCAGAAAGTATAAACCTTGTCTGTGGTATTCCGTGTAGGATTCTGGGATTGAATGACTGTGACGAGCTTCAAACTCGCGATTGCTGGGCGTGATGACAAACGCAAAAGAATCAAGGGATTCTATTCCAACATGATCGAGAATTGACAGATGATTAGCCATGCCGTGACAGAGCATTTGGACCTTTTTCACTGAGAGGATGGGATGTAGCCATTGACAATGGTGATGCCTGATGAGCAGATATTTATACGTTTTTTGGCATTGTTTTTAGTATGTTTTAGTTAGTTTTTATTATATTTTTATTAGTTTTTATTTAAAATTCACTTTTCTGGACTTTACTATGAGTTTGTGTGTTTTTCTATGATTTCAGGTATTTTCTGGCTGAAATTGAGGGACCTGAGCAAAAATCTGATTCAGAGGCTAAAAATGACTGCAGATGCTGTTGGATTCTGACCTCCCTGCACTCGAAGTAAATTTTCTGGAGCTACAGAAACCCAATTGGCGCGCTCTCAATTGCTTTGGAAAGTAGACATCCTGGGCTTTCCAGCAATATATAATAGTCTATACTTTTTCCGACATTTGATGGCCCAAATAGGCGTTCCAAGTCAGCTCAAGAATTCTGGCGTTAAATGCCGAAACTGGCACAAGAATGGGAGTTAAACGCCCAAACTGGCACAAAAGCTGGCGTTTAACTCCAAGAAGAGTCTCTACACATGAAAGTTTCAATGCTCAGCCCAAGCACACACCAAGTGGGCCCAGAAGTGGATTTTTATGTCATTTACTCATCTTTGTAAACCCTAAGCTACTAGTTCTCTACAAATAGGACCTTTTGCTATTGTATTAGAATCTTTTGATCATGTTTTTATGATTGAACCCTCTTTGGGAGGCTGGCCATTCAGCCATGCCTAGACCTTGTTCTTATGTATTTTCAACGGTGGAGTTTCTACACACCATAGATTAAGGTGTGGAGCTCTGCTGTACCTCGAGTATTAATGCAATTACTATTGTTCTTCTATTCAATTCAGCTTATTCTTGTTC
>NC_029774.3:9357212-9383154 GCF_000817695.3 Arachis duranensis | reverse complement strand
GTGCTATGACAGAGCGCGTTGAACATTTTCACTGAGAGGACGGGACTGTAGCCATTGAAAATGGTGATGCCCAACATACAGCTTGCCATGGAAAGGAGTAAGAATGATTGGATGAAGACAGTAGGAAAGTAGAGAGACGGAAGGGACAAAGCATCTCCATACGCTTATCTGAAATTCTCACCAATGAATTACATAAGTATCTCTATCCTTATTTTATGTTTTATGTTATCCTCCATAACCATTTGAGTTCGCCTGACTGAGATTTACAAGATGACCATAGCTTGCTTCATACCAACAATCTCTGTGGGATCGACCCTTACTCGCGTAAGGTTTATTACTTGGACGACCCAGTGCACTTGCTGGTTAGTTGTGCGAAGTTGTGATAAAGAGTTGAGATTGCAATTGAGCGTACCATGTTGTTGGCGCCATTGATGATCACAATTTCGTGCTCTAATGCCCTACATATAGCTTGCCATAGAAAGGAGTGATAAAAAACTGGAAGGAAGCAGTAGGAGAGCAGAGATTCAGAAGGAACACAGCACCTCCATACGCTTATCTGAAATTTCCACCATTGAATTACATGAGTAACTCTATCTTTATTTTCTGTTTATTTTATTATTATTCGAAAAACCAATAATCTCTTAATCCAGTTAAATCCGCCAGACTGGGATTTACAAGATGACCATAGCTTGCTTCATACCAACAATCTCTGTGGGATCGACCCTTACTCACGTAAGGTATTACTTGGACGACCTAGTACACTTGCTGGTTAGTTGTGCGGAGTTGTGACAAAGTGTGATTCACGTTTGAGAGCACCAAGCCTTTGGAGCCATTGTTGATGATCACAATTTCGTCCATCAAGGTGCCTTCTCTATGCTGGTCGTTGGTTCCTTGGTGAAGGGTCAGGTCCGTGTCATTATTTCCAGTATCTGGATTTTCTTGTTCAGAATCAGATGCTATATGACCGTCCTCTGGTGAGTTGTCCGCCATTACTGGTTAATCTCTTGGGTCCCCAGCAACGGCGCCAATGTTACGATGGGTAACCGGAGATTAATGGGCTGGACTCGTTAGGTTGGTCCAATCGTCTGAGGAAGGAAGCCTTCGAGCGGGTTTGCGTCTATGGGGCCTCCGTCCGACTTGTGAGTGTGAGAGAATGGGGGGTGGTACCTGCAAAGACACTCCGATACCTAAGTCAGCAAGGGTGTGAGCAAGTCTAAAGAGTATTGGGACTTAGAGATACCTGAGGAGTGTCAGTGTATTTATAGTGGTGAACCAATAACCACCGTTGGAGTAGTTCCACCTTTTAAGGTGGATAACCGTCCCTTTATCTTAGGGAGGTTGCGATATGGCTCCTGGAAGTGGGTTGAGAGATTTTAGGGGCAGTTATTATCTGCCAGCTAATCTAAACTTCCGACTTTGTTGGAGCAAGTCGTGGGGAGCACCGACTTCTTAGGAGAAGGTCGGTGTACTGTGAGGCTCAACCTTGTGGGTTGGGCCTGTCGTTTGGACCTGGGTCTTAGCGTTGGGCCAAGGTATGAACAACAACCATTATCATCATTTCTAGAGTACAGGAGTACATACGAGTAAGTCATTTTTTTGGGAAATAACGATTTTTTTAATTTATAATTAAAAAAATTCTTTGTTAAATATAGTTTATTACTGTGTACCTGTGTATTTTTGGAGATGATGATAATAGTTGCCATTGGCCGATAATATTAAAAAAGTCATACTTGTTGTCTGTGTATTTTTGTGTACTCCTATGTACTGTTTGGAGACGATGATAACAGCTTAGAAATCTGGATATGCAAAAATTCATATGAAGTTCGCTGGGGTTAGGAGAACTGTCAGGAGTTACCCAAATTTACTCTAAAAAAAATCGTATTTGAAAAATTAAAGTTAAAAAATAGGGTTTAAGAAAATAATAATTTTTTTATTTTATTTCAGAAAAAACCTAATATTCTAATATATTTTTAGTCTTCTAACTTTCTAATATTATGTCACATCAACATAAGTAGTTAATTGACACAATTTATTTATATGTACTTCATTATTATAATTTAGGATTTTTTTTCATTTTCCTTTTCACTCTTATAACATTTATTTTTTTTAGATTACTGGATTTTTTTATAAATTAAATAAATATAATAATTACTGAAATAAATAATTTTAAAAATATTTATTGAAATAAATATCTTTCTTATCTCGTTTACACTATAAACGAGATAATTTTACACGTATCTCATTTACAGTGTAAACGAAATATGTGTGTTTTTTTCAATATACATATATCTCGTTTACACTGTAAACGAAATATATGTATTTATAAATAACTAAATATAATTTTTTTAAATTAATAAAAAAATGTTAATAATATAGTTTGGATCAACTTTTAAAAATAGAATGTTTCAGATGATAGGGAAGATGGATAATTTTAAATAACAGGGAGATATACCGTCTATTTTAAATAATAAAAAAGATTGATTGTCCATTTAAACTAAACACGTTAACACGTTTAACACGTTAATAGTGGGACGGTGCACTTAACGTGTTTAGTTTAAATGGACAATCAATCTTTCCTATTATTTAAAATGGACGGTTTATCTTCCCTATTATTTAAAATTATCCATCTTCTTTATTATCTGAAACATTCTATTTTTAAAAGTTTGATCCAAACTATATTATTAACATTTTTTTATATTTTAAAAAATTACATTTAATTATTTATAAATACATATATCTCATTTACAGTATAAACGAGATAATATATATCTCGTTTACACTATAAACGAGATAAGAGAGGAATATTTATTTTAGTAAATGTTTTTAAAATTATTTATTTCTATAATTATTATATTTATTTAATTTATAAAAATAAAAAATCCTAGATTACTCTATACTTTTCATATTCTCTTACCCTTTATTAGGTATAAATATAATTCATCATCTTTTGTACTCACTTTTTCTTATAATTATTGTTCCGAGAGTTACCTGAAACCGGATGTGAATTGGGCTTGCTTACAAGGCCCAAACGTTCAATGGAGTGGTCTCCGACTTGTCCTGCGTCAGAGAGCCGCCGTTCGAGTTGTGTGTTTGGAAAGGTGGGGGGTGGTATCTGCAAGACACTCCGATGCCTAAGTCAACAACAGGTTAAGCAGGTTTAAGTGCCTGCTTACGTCGGTGAAGGCCAATCTACTGGATTGGACCTTTTGACTTAATTTGGGTCTGTCTTTGTTATTTGGGCCAGAGTATGAATAATTATTATATAAAATTATAATTTAGAATTCTTCTTTATTTTTTTTCTTACTCTTATGTTATTTATAAATATAATTCATCCTCTTCTTTTATACTTACTCTTTCTTATATTTTTTATATAAATCAATATTCACTTCACACCTCTTCTTTATCTCCTCTTCTCACATAATATCATGCCTCTTATTCTTTTTCCTTCATTCTTACTAATATTTTGCACAAATATTAGAATAATTCAGTTGATGACCACAACTCTTTTTTTAAGTTTGCTAAACATATGTATTAAGTAATAAATTCTTAAAATACTAAAATATTTATTATCTTTTAGTTTCTTAGACTTTATATGTTTCATATATTACAGACAGAATTCAACTATTTTGATCTATTTTATATTTTTGTTAAAATAATATATAACTATTCATTCTAATATTCATAAATTTATTAAAAATATTTATAATTTTTTTATTCAATTTATATTCAAATTTGTTAAACTTTTTAGAAGGTAATTTTTTTAGAGGGTAATATTCATTTTTGGAACGTGATAATAATAAAGATTTTTACTTTTTATCAACTTGTCTACTTATCCGTTCAAATGAGGCTCCTTGTGTAATTTTAGAGTCATCTGTCAATTCAATTTCTCGAGCTTCAACTTTAAGATAATTTTTGCTAAAATGCTAATATGTACATAAATTATATGTGAAAGATACACAGGATGATTATACTTAATAAAATTATGCATTTCATACTTTTCAATGTCTTTGATGTATCTCACTCATAATTTTACTAGAGACAATCCGTCCTTGTTTCAAATCAAAGAGTGACTGTCAATTTTTTTTCGTCTATTTTACGAACACATTCTTTAGCACAAATGAAATCTGAGACTTAGAATTTTTTCATATGTATTTTTGTTAAAATATTAATTGCAGACACCAAATTCCATCCTCCCACCATAATTCATCTAAAATCGTCGTGCCTCTTCTACAATACTAAAAATTTTGCCCAATCTTAATTGCCAATCAAGTTTTACATTCATATTTTGGGCATTCAATATATCAATAGAATTATTAGGCATCCTAAAATGGATACAAGAATCAAAGAAAAAGTATTGAAAGGTTACTCCTTTTGTAAAATTATAACAAAAAATCAATTTAAACAATCAGTTACAAGAACATAATCACTGAAGAAAAAATAATAATAGAGCACAATTTATTACTTTTCAGTTTTCAATTAGGACAACTACAACTTAAAAAGAAAAATTAGATATCAAATTGAACGTATTATCAACTTATTATACATTGAGACACGAGTAAGTGAATTAGATAAACGATATTGTGAATGAAAGTACAAAACTTCAATATCGAAGGAAAAAGAGTGACATTCTTAAATTGTCTTGTTGTGTCCTTCTATTAACATCACAAGACATCATAAAAAAAATCAACTGCTTAAAAAAAAGAATATAATTAGAGATTTTCAGAAAAGATGCATGAATGAGAAATAAGCGTGGAAAAGACAATAAAAATAGAAGAAGTATAAATAAGTTGCGAGAATATAAGAGAAATATAAAATAGTGATGATCATAATTATCCTTGTAATTTTTATTAAAGATTGAAATTAAACCTTGGACACTATTAATTTTTTTTATTAGGAAAAGAATCTACTCCTTATATAGGAGAAGAAGACGATGATGATAATGATAATGAAAAAAAAAAGATGTTTATATTTTGGTCCAAATTATAAAGTTAGGTCTAATAAAGATACAAGACCCATTTCAAAGAATGGTTTTTACCGGATATCCGACCTTTTTGAGAGGTCGAACACGATGAAAGAGACCGACTTGTACTTATCTAAATAAGTAACTGCCTCCTCAAATCTCTCCTACTATCTCTATCTCATCTAGAAGATAAGATCTCAACAAACTCTTAAGATATAAGATAAGATAGAACTACCGTCACTAAGGAGGCCATTAAACTCTACTATAAAAACACAGGCACTCCCAGGTATAACTCACGTTCTATTCTACTAAAAACCTGCCTAAAACCCATGCTAACTTAAGCATCAGAGTCTCTTGCAGGTACTACCTCCCACCTCCTCACGAGAAACTCGGATAGGCGGCACCTCGACATCAACAAGTCGGACGCTACCACACAGAGGGATCTGGACCTCACGTTCAGGCCCAAATCAACATTTCAGGTAATTCTCGGAACATTGGCGCCGTTGCAGGTGACGTGGAATTCATCCCACAAAGATGGCAGAAAACTAGCATAAAGACGGTCATACAGTGTCTAAATCTAAAGGAGAGCCCCAACCAGGGGGCAACGCCATTATACTACCTCCACCACCTCAACGACAAGTCCCTAGCTCCCGGGGAAGAACCAGTGGTTGACCCTCAGCCAAGGCGAGTTCGCTTGGAGGTTCGTCGTCCCGAAGGAGAAGAACCCCCATAGACGGCCAAAATACTGGGGTCTTGTTTGGGCTAGAGAGATCGATTAGAACAACTTGAATATCAGGCCGAGCAGCAGCGGGAGGCCGCTTGAGAGCTACGGAGAGAAGTCAGACGACGGAGGGAGCTAGAGGAAAAGCTCCTGAAGTTGGAAACCGATCATCGAAATCGAGCCAATCGAACAAATTGGGAAGATAGCCCCTTGGGTGAAAAAGACCCTTTTCGGAAGAGATCATGTGGGTCAAAGTACCCAGAAACTTCAAAAATCCTAACATGGACCTCTATGACGGAACGACTGACCCCAGACACCATCTCAACAACTTCAAAAACAGGATGTACCTGGCTGACTGATGCATGAGCATCTTCTCTATCTTTTCCTAGTGAATTTGCATTCAAATTATTGAGTTTAATCAAGCTTTAATTACCTTTGGCCACTATGAATGCTACATTGAGTTGTTTGTAATTTCTGTTTATTTTAGGTAGCATTTGGATGGATTTGATGGAGTTTTGTAGTAGAAAAGGAAGAAAGTGAATGATGTTGTCAACCCTGACCTCCTTGCACTCAAACATAAATAACTTGAGCTACAGAAATCCAATTGACGTGATTTTAGCGACATTGGAAAGCTAACTTCTAGAGTTTTCCAACAATATATAATAGTGTACCCTTCTTATCTATTTTGTACGAACCACTTCACGCCAAACTTGAGGAAGCTCAAGTTTGGCGCCACCAAGAAGCTCCAAGGAGATATCCTCACTGCCATCTCCACGCGGAACTTAAGTTTTCTCAAGTTTGGTGCCAAATCAAAGGCTCCAAGAAAGGCTTGCACTGCCACCTCCACGCCAAACTTGAGTTCACTCAAGTTCGGCGCCAACACATCCCACGCACCAAGGAAGAACTCTCTGCCACCTCCACGCCGAACTTGAGTTCACTCAAGTTCGGCGCCAACCCAAAGGAAGCCAAGGGAATACGCACTGTCTACTCCATGCCGAACTTGGATTATTCTAAGTTCGGCGCCAAAAATGAGTACAAAAGTGGTCCCTAATTCGTCTACACAAGGCTACGTGAATCAACTAATAAATTTTTATTAAACTTTATTTTTTTATAATTAGGAAAGATATTATTTAGTTTTAGGAAATATAATTTACATTAATTAGGATTAGATATAAAAGGGAAAAGAATCATCCCTTTGGGCTCCTCTCTTCTCTTCTACCTCATTCCGCAATTTACAGTTTTTACCTGAATCTTAGTTTTTCTCTCTGAACCATGAGCAGCTAAACCTCCATTGTTAAGGTTAGGAGCTCTGTCTATTGTATGGATTGATACTATTATTTTTCTATTTTAATTCATGTATTGATTTATATTTCAAGAATTGTTTTCGTTCTTTATCTTATGAACTTGGGTGGAACGGAAGTATGACCCTTGTTCTAATTGAGTTCTTGTATAACTTGGAAAAACTCTTTACTTGAACAACAGCTTGAAAACATATTCTCCTAAATTTCTAATTATCTGAACTTAACGGGATACATGACATATAATCCTCTTATATTTGGGTAATTAGGGTTTTTGTGGCATATAAACTATAATTGAACTTCACCCTCTAATTGGAATTAAGTGACCAAGGAATTGGCAGTTGATGAAAGTTAGAGGAGACTAAAAAGGTCTAAGAAATTAGGGTTTAGTCACTTATAGTTTGCCATGAATAGAATCTTGCATGATTAAAATAGTTAGTAAGAAAAGTCAATCCGGAAAATAGATAACTCTAAAACCATAACTGTTTCTCTATATATCATTCACAACTTGTTTACTGCTTGCTTTCTAATTTACTGAATTTACTGTTAATGCTTTTGAACTCTTTAAACATCATTTTCTGTTAGCCTAACTAAGTAAATCACATAACCATTGTTGCTTAGTCCATCAATTCTCGTGGGATCGACCCTCATTCACTTGAGGTACTATTCGGTACGACCCGGTGCACTTGCCAATTAGTTTGTGGTTGTAAATTCCACACCATTGACACTTCCGATGCTATCCGCTGCAAAGCATTTCCGATCACTCTGACCAAAGCGGCCATGAAGTGGTTCGACACCTTACCTCCCAGGTCGGTGACTAGCTTCGACAACCTGTTCTGGGAGTTCTTGACTAGGTTCTCTATTCAGAAGGATAAACCAAAACACACACCGAGCTTGCTAAGAATCAAACAAGAAGTTTGAGAAACTTTCTGTGACTACATAAAAAGGTTTAACAAGACATGCTTGGAAATCACGAGCTTGTCCACTGAAGCTGTGATCATGGGACTAGTCAACAGTCTCAAAGAAGGCACATTCTCCCAATAAATTTCCAAGCGACATCCGGGTTCTCTAAATGAAATTCAAAAGAGGGCGGAGAAGTACAACAATACGGAGGAGAATTCCCGACTAAGGGAACCTCTTCCTCGACCAAATCTACCCTACCAAGCCTGGTAGAAGGAAAAGGAAAGCTGGCTGCAAATTGAAAAGGACCCTACAAAATAGTAGAGGTCTTAGGCAAAAGTTACTACAAAGTGTCCAACCTCCAAGAGCGAGAGCTCCCGAGATCCTGGCACGCATGTAACCTAAGAAGGTACTACAGCTAAGCAGCGAACCTCGTGCAGAGGTGCACTCTTTTTCTCCGATCTTAGGGTTTTTAATGAGGCACAAGCGCGGGAGTTAGGGGCACTGAATCCCCTTGCACGTAGATTTCTGTAAAGGAATTTTTATTTTACTAATAAAAATTCCTATTTCTTTCATTCCTATTTTTCCAAAAGTTTCCTACTTAAGACGCATTAATTTAAGCTCCACAAAAAGCAAAAAAATCATTGTCCGACCTAAACTTAGTCGGCAAGATGAAGCGACAAGGTACAAGTTAATGTAATAAGTTATATAAACAACTCATATGAAGTGATCTCAATGAGCTCGGATAAAAAACGAGTCGTAAAAATAACTTGATAAAGGCTGATTACTCGAAGTCAGACCTATGAAAGGAAACTCAACATCTCAAAAGACCTAGCTCAATTTTAAAGGCAAAAAGGTTTTTCTGAAAAACAAAAGAGTGATTTGAGCACTATTTATAAGAGTTGCAAAGAACAAACATTTAAATTTTCAAACGGGTCAAAAACCCAAACTCCATAAAAAGGAGCAGCTGACGTCTAAGCAGAGGCCACATAAGGCTCAAGCCTGACCTATATAAAGATAAGGATTCAAGCAGGAGCACTGTTCATACCCTGACCCAAATTATAAAGCCAGGCCCAATAAAGACACAAGGCCCACCTCAAAGGATGGCCTCTACCAGATACCCGACCTCTCTGAGAGGTCGGACACGACGAAAGGGACCAACTTGTACTTATCTAAATAAGTAACTGCCTCCTCAAATCTCTCCTACTATCTCTATCTCAGCTAAAAGAGAAGATCTAATCAAACTCCTAAAATATAAGAAAAGATAGAACTACTACCACCAAGAAGGTCATCAAACTCTACTATAAATACACTGACACCCCAGGTATAACTCACGTTCAATTCTACTAAAAATCTGCCTAAAGCTCATGCTAACTTAAGTATTAGAGTCTTTTGCTGGTATCACCCTCCAACTCCTCGCGAGAAACTCAGACAGGCGGTACTTCGACATCAATAAGTCGGATGCTGCCACACAAAAAATCCGAACCTCATATTCAGGTTCAAATCAACGTTTTAGGTTACTCCCGAAACAGAAGATAACACCGACGTTAAAGAAAAAAAAGAGAACGAGAATGTTAAAGAAGTAAAAAAGAGAACGACGATGATAATATTGAAAAAAGAAATGCGCACATGTGGTTTGATTAAGCTTGTTAAAAAAAATATTTGATCGTCTAATTTTATTAAATTAATAAAAAGTAAAATTAACTTGGTTGTGGCTGAGACCGAGACGAATAACGTCACCCTTGGGGAGAGATGGATTTTTTTGTGTTTGCTTGTGTGGCTAAATGATAGGTGGATTTGAAAATGGAGTCATAGTCTCGGGTTTCTGGTGGTGAATATGTCGAAGGCAACAAAACAGGCGAATATGAGGGATATGGTTTAGGATACATGGATAATGGGTTTATATCCAGTGCTTGAGATACAACTGCTTTGTTTTAGGCCATCTCAATTTGTCGAAGTTGGGCCTTGACTTGATCCAGTTTTCTATTTTTCTTGTGGAATTCTAGGCCAAAGTACCTATTATCAATATAGGCTTTGAGTTCTAGATCAAGTTGAAATGCTTGTGCAGAGAGCCGATCTCTGAGCTCAGCAACTTGCTCTGCCATAGAACCTAGTTGTGCTAAGAGACCTTCAGTTTTTTTCACGAGAGCATCAAGAGTGTGATCTTCGGAGTAATACCTTATTTTGGCTGACTGTATTATCTGTGTGCCAATTAAGTACTTTCTCTTGAGGAGTTGTTACTTGATGTCCATGTAGAGTAATTCCTTGAGGAATTACATAAGATCTTCTAGTGATTTTCTTTTCATCAGTCTGGGTCACTAAAGGTGGGAATTCTTCCTCATAAGATCTGAGAGTGGCAATGCGTGGGATTGTATTGACTGGCTGATAAAGATAATTCATAGAGCTTTTTCGGGACAGTCTTGTCTTTCTGAGCATTGGTTTCTTTCTGAGCATTGGTGCTGTATCCACATCATCAGGGGGCTCGGGCCTTTTATAGGAGCAAGGGGCTTGTAATGACTTCTTCTTCTTTTTCTTGTCCCTCCGCCGCCTAGCATAATCTTCATCATCAGTGTCACTCTATTGGTTAGCACAGTCACAGTCAGAATCACACATGGAGGGATCAACATCCCAGATGAAGTGGCCATTTATATGAGAAGCATAAACAGGTTTTTCATTCTCATAGAAGTGCACAGGTGGATCATGTTGATCGTGAGTTGTTTGCACTTGAACGGGAGAGATCATATTAATCCTCCTGAAGGATGGTCCTCGCAATAAAGTTTGCTTGATCATTTCAGCTTTCAGGAAAACAGTAGTCACCATTCCATCACTATTATGAGTAATAGTTGGAGGTGTAGTAGTATGAACATCAACTTGTTCCTTTGGGAAAGATTTCTCGTAATCAGTAAAAGCAAGTAAGAGAGAACCACTAAACATGAATCCTATAGACTCTTCAAGTTCTTCACAATCCCTACATCATTCTACTTCCTTAAGCATAGACCGATTACCTTCTAGCTTAAAGAAAACTCTTGGCATCAAAATTGATCAATTGGTAGAATTTTCTCATGTCCCAGAAGACTCTTAAACCCCAGCCACTGAATACCCTCTCATAAGTCTCTATTCTTTCTACCAAAGACAAAAGAAATCGACCCTCACTTCCATCCGCCATCTTATCCACAGAAATCCTTCTCCTCCTTCCAAAGAAATCATCCAGTCCTCCCATCTACAACACTGTGGTTTAATAGCCACTACTACTGAACATTATATTACCCTAGAAATTGTACAAGAAATCATTCAAAATTACCAAAATCAAGGCTACACTCATTTGCATCTGGGAGCAGTTAGGCTTATTCTTACTCTTCATGGAAGAAGATCCCTTTCGGTGATAGCCAAGGTTGCTCTTCTAGATACCACTTTCAAAGAATACCAACATGCCTTGATTGGAGCATTAGTAACTACACTCTCAAATGGAAGTATTATTCTTACTATAGCTCCTAATTTCACTATGAGATTATCAGATCCGATGATATGTCAAAGGCTGAAAATTCAGATACAACTAGTTGGAGTAATTCAAGACTCCAATGCAGAACAGGCCACCTTACATCACCAAGTCCTCTATAAAGTTCAAGATCATGCTCTTTATCTCAATCTCCCAAACACTACAGGAGAAGCGTTATTCATGTTCACAGATAATGCTAGAGGGCCAGCAATCGTAAACATTCCAAGAATGATCACTACTGATGGAATTTCTTCTATCATTCCATTGGAATGGATTATTGATTATGAGAAAGCTTTCCCAAAGGAACAAGTTGATGTTCATACTACAATACCTCCAACTATTACTCATAATAGTGATGGAATGGTGACTACTATTTTCCAGAGACCTGGAATGATCAAGTAAACTTCATTGCGAGGACCATCCTTCAGGAGGATTAATATGATCTCTCCCGTTCAAGTGCAAACAACTCACGATCAACATGATCCACCTATGCACTTCTATGAGAATGGAAACCTGTTTATGTTTCTCATTTAAATGGCCACTTCATCTGGGATGTTGATCCCTCCATGTGTAATTCTGACTGTGACTGTGCTAACCAATGGAGTGACACTGATGATGAAGATTATGCTAGGCGGCGGAGGGACAAGAAAAAGAAGAAGAAGTCACTATAAGCCCCTTGCTCCTATAAAAGGCCCGAGCCCCCTAATGATGCGGATACAGCACCAATGCTCAGGAAGACAAGACTGTCCCAAAAAAGCTCTATGGATTATCTTTATCAGCCAGTCAATACAATCCCATTCATTGCCACTCTCAGATCTTATGAGGAAGAATTCCCACCTTTAGTGACCCAGACTGATGAAAAGAAAATCACTAGAAGACCTTATGTAATTCCTCAAGGAATTACTCCACATAGACATCAAGCAACAACTCCTCAAGAAAAAGTACTTAATTGGCACACAGATAATGTCGTCAGCCAAAATAAGGTATTATTCCGAATAGATCACACTCTTGATGCTCTCGTTGAAAAAACTGAAGGTCTCTCAGCACAACTAGGTTCTGTGGTAGAGCAAGTTGCTGAGCTCAGAGATCGGCTCTCTGCACAAGTCTTTCAACTTGATCTAGAACTCAAAGCCTATATTGATAATAGGTACTTTGGCCCAGATTTCCATAAGAAAAATAGAGAACTAGACCAAGTCAAGGCCCAACTTCGACAAATTTAGATGGCCAAAACCAAAGCAGCTGTACCTCAAGCACTGGCTATAGACCCATTATCCATGTATCCTAAACCATATCCCTCATATTCGTCTGTTTTGTTTCCTTCAACATATTCACCATCAGAAACCCCAGACTATGACTCCATTTTCAAATCCACCTATCATTTAGTCGAATAAGCAAACACCAAAAAATCCATCTCTCCCCAAGGGCGGCATTATTCATCTCGGTCTCAGCCACAACCATCCCAGTCTCAGCCTTCTCTCTAACCCAGGCCCCATCCTCCTTGGAAACTAGGAAATATTTTCAGAGAAAAAATGCCTTTTAATATCCCTACAAAAGATAAGGGCATCAAAGAAGGGTCACCTGCCCTACGACGGTCAATTAATACCCTTACTCTGTATAATCAATCATACAGTGAAGAAATCACTGATGAATCTAATGATGGAACTGCTGAATCCAGTGAAGAAACTGCTGAATGGTCCGAAGAAGATTATGAAGCAGACCTTTCAGCAATAGCCATGGTCAAACCTGTTGAAGAAGAAGAAGAGGAAGTAACCTCTGAAAGGGAAGAACCATCAGCTTCAACCAATCCTGCTCATGCAGGGTCTTTTGAAGTAAAAACACCCAACAAATGGTTCACCTTTGATGATATCCCGCTAGTAAGATACAGAGAAAGGTTAAATGAATTTAATGCTTGGATTGAAACTACCATGGCCAATCCTAATCTTTCAAGCAGATAAGTTCTTGCAGATTTCATAAATCGGATGACTGGCAATCTCCGAGAATGGGCTAGCAACCTTTCTGAATATGAAAGACTCTAGCTCATTAATGGTACCCTTTCTCAATTTTTGGGAATAATTCATCAAGAATTCTTGGGAGACATTATAATTATCCAGAAAAGAAATTCTCAAGAATATTTTGAAATGAAGTGTTGTTCACTTAACAGAAAGGACTTGGAGAGACATTACAAGAAGATGGCCGCTGAATATTATCCTCTTGGAGGAAATAATAATCCGCCATTTAAACAAGTCTTCATGGCATCCTTGCCAGATGAACTTCAGCCAGAGTTACAGCGGATGATGATGACTCTTTGCAAAGAAGTGGCTACCACTATTATTGGAGAAATATATCAGTTGGCTCTAGCTGCTCTTGACAAATTGTGCGAACAACAACAAATGTTCAAACAGCTCAACAAAAATTCAGGCAAACTCAAAGGAGCATGCAATAAATCTTGTTTGAAGATCAAATGCAAGGAGCCAAGCACGTGTGAATGTAAGCCAAAAAAGAAGACACATTGGCAACCACCAGCCAAAGTATTCCACCAGAAGGCATTTAGAAGGGGAAGAAGAAAGCAAAGATACCGTTATTTCAAAAGAAGAAAACCTCATACTAAGTCAAACAAATGCTTCATTTGTGGGAAACAAAGCCACTTTGCTAAATCATGTCCTCATAAGACAAAGAAGGAGATAAAAATGCTTCAGTCTTTAATGGATGCGGCTTCCATCGAAGATGAAGAAGATCTTGAATCAGTACTTGAAGAACAAGAAAGCAAAGATGGTAAAACTGAATATGTTTTCCAAGACACTGATCCAGAAGGAAGCATCTTAGAAGAAGATCTCCTACCCAAGAAATCAATCTTTTCCATATCTTCCATTGCTTCTACCACTACAAGAATTCCTAAAGGATCAAGCCTCCCAAAAGAAGAACTTGGATACCTTGGATCCTTAAGAATAAAATAGATTGATGGTACTCCTCAACCTCATTTCGATCTGAAAGTCAAGACATCCGTCTATGACAAACCAATAAAGGCTATAGCACTAATGGATACTGGATCTTGTGCTACTGTCCTGAAAACCACATTTCTTACCAAAAGAAATGTGGGCACCTTTTTTCAAGAGGTTCGCAGTAGATAACAGGGAAATCTTCACCATCAATCTCATTTCCAAAAAACCTATTAGATTGGAGATATTTGCATGCCAGATCACTTGGCTCAGGGTACTGGGAAGTTATCTCCCAAACAAAGATGTTCTATTCGAATTTGATGCCTTCTTTCGAACCCATGTACTACATATCAAACCCACTGGCCTAAGTTACAAAGGGCAGTTTTTGCCTTTTACAAGGATACAAAGCATTCTTGAAATTCAGGAAGCTCCAGAAGAATATAAGGAGGTCTAACAACTACTCCTTAGTGCCTGTTGTGACAGTCATGATCAATTCAACCATCCTGCACCTTTGTGGAAGAATCCAGAATTTTATGTTCGTCTCCCTTTTAAAAAGAATGAAGACATCAACCCAACAAAGGCCATACACTCATGGATGAACCCTGAAGACCTCAAGTTGGCAAGAGCTGAATGTGCAGCCCTTCTTGTTCAAGGACTCATTGGACCAACCAATTCTAACTAGGCGTGTCAAGCATTCTATGTTGAAAAAAGGGCCGAGCAAAATAGAGGAAAGAAGAGGCTTGTTATTGATTATAAGCCACTTAATGTCTTTTTGCAAGATGATAAGTTTCCTCTACCAAGAATTTCAGTTATTACACAAAGGTTAAGTGGAGTAAAAATATTCAGCAAGTTTGATTTGAAGGTTGGCTTTTGGCAAATTGGGCTCTATCCTGAAGATAGATACAAAACAGCATTTTGTATCCCTGAAGCCCAATATCAATGGACAGTAATGCCATTTGGACTCAAAGTAGCCCCATTTCTTTTCCAAAAAGTCATGACCAAAATCTTTGAACCCATATTACACTCCACACTTATTTACATTGATGATATATTACTGTTCTCAAAGGACAATGAAGCCCACAAGGCACTCCTAGCCCAATTCACTCAAATTGTCAAAAAACAGGGAATCATGTTATCATCAAAGGTGAGCTCTCTTGCTAAAACAAAAATTTAATTCCTCGGGATGGTCTTCGAAGACGGATTCTTTCAACCAGAAGATCATATTGCCAAAGAATTAATCAATTTCCCTGATGAAAACATGACGGTCAAACAAGTCCAACAATTCTTGGGAGTTGTCAACTACATCAAAGACTTTATTCCAGATGTGACCAGACACACCAACCAGCTATCAAAACTCCTGAAAAAGAAGCCCCCACCATGGAGACTTGAGCAAACTACAGCTGTCAAAACCCTGAAGAAGATAGCACAAGACCCCCCTCCTTTAAAGATTCCCAGCACGGGAAAAAGAATTCTGCAGACAGATGCTAGTGATGAATTCTGGGGAGCTGTGCTACTTGAAGAAATTGATGGGACAAGGCACTACTGTGTGCATGCTAGCAGACAATTTAAAGAATCCGAAAAACATTACCAAGCCACTTACAAAGAGTTTCTCGCTATTAAACGAGGGATATAAAAGTTCAATTTTCACCTCAGTTCTTATCATTTCACTGTGGAGATGGATAACACCTCTTTCCCATCAATGCTAGAAATCAAGAAAAAGATCCTACCAGACTCTCAACTTTTGCGGTGGAAAGACTGCTTTTCTCGCTATAAATTTGAAGTGAGACACATAAAGGGACACCAAAATACACTTGCTGATTTTCTCTCCAGACCTACCAAAGAACCAATCCATTACATTTTTACCATGAGTACACACAATCCTTCATACACCATTCCATTCCCTGATTGTCTGCTCCACAGAAGCCTACATAGAAGAAAGATTGGTCCTTTTTCCCTCAAGGCAATACCCCAGACAGAGTTTCAAATAAATTGTCTAGCCAGAGAAACCTTGTTTTACTAGCTACACCAGCTCCTTATCATAACCCAAATCCATCCAAACCCATGGTACTTCAACATGGATACCCCTTTTTGCACTATACTAATAATTCAAGGACCTATACCAGAGGAAATGATGTGGTATATTTGGGCTCTGTCTTCCTTATATACATGTGCCATCGTAGTGCCGATTTTCCCTGTATACTATATCCTATGTAACCGCACTCAAGTAGAATTCCATCTGGTCCAGTTATTCTCTATGTATGCTCCACTTGATGCATGGAGAGGAATGTTATATAACATGCTCGATCGGCACCAACTGTGGGATAAATCCTCTTGGGCAAAATAAAAATTATGTTATTTTGTCACCTTACAGAGAAATTATTTTACTAGGAGAGACTCTCACACCATGAACAGAGTCGATATTATTGGATACTCTACCATTTGGACCACAGATGAAAAGACGGTCCTAAATGCCTTGGCCAAATACCTTTGTCAATTTTGGCAACCTGGACTATATGGAGAAAGAGATGAAGTCGAAGGACTCCCATTTCAGACAGATGTTCCGCCAATAACTCTCCAAGAGTTTCAGTCCAGATTCATAACTTTAGGAATAATCAATCAATTTGGACAATACTCCTTTTATGCTCCAAGAGACCAGCACAACACGTCTAGACATATCCCAAACAGAAATTCTGAAGAAGATCTGAATTTTGAAAATCTAAGTGGAAGAGTGTATACTTTACCACCAAACCCAACCAGAATTGATGCAGGGATATCCAATGATGCTGAAGGCCCATACTCAGACCCATATGACCAATATCTGCAAGATGCCCAAGATCTTAATGAAAGAAACACTGAAGACCCATTTACCTATTTACAAGACCCGGATATGGATCTTAGAGCTGTCAATTTGGCTTCTGATGAGACATCATCCTTCTTAGATGATGATGGAACCCTTCCAAAAGACTATTTTAAGCCGTCCCTTTATTAGGACAATGTCCCCACTATGTATAATTATTGAGTGCACTGAAATAAAGTGACTTCTGTCACATGTCTAAGAAAAGCCAGAAAGAGATAAGGCTTATCCTTATCCTCCAGCTGGTATTGTATGATAGGCTTGTTTAGATTCTCAAAGGTATTGCTACTATCTAGAGACCTTTATAAAAGGAGGAGCTCACCTCAGTTGTAATCGGATATCAAGATACATTGTAATATATCCACTTTTCCTATCTTAACAACATGTTCTAAATTTTCCTTTTCTCTCTGAAAGCTTAGCTAGTGTTATTTCCTTCTTCCTCAATCCAGTGCCATAAAGTATGCTCTGAGCTTGCCTTTGCAGAAGATCCTGCTCATTAGAAAATGGCATGGATAGGATCCACAGGAATTTCTCATAGTGAAAAATGGACTCGGTGGTACAATACTGTATTTTGCTCGGGCCCTTTAATCTCACTCGTTAAAATGGTTGTAAAGAGTGACTGGGATAAGCATATAATGTATATGTATTATATCATTGTCTTCCTGAAGTACTGGAGATCCACCCCTGTGGTATCAGAGCCTCAGGTTTATAAGAGGAAGAAGAAGGTATTACTAGTAAAAGCAAGTAAGAGAGAACCACTAAACATGAATCATATAGACTCTTCAAGTTCTTCACAACCCCTACATCATTCTACTTCCTTAAGCATAGACTGATTACCTTCTAGCTTAAAGAAAACTCTTGGCAACAAAATTAATCAATTGGTAGAATTTACTCATGTCTCAGAAGACTCTCGAATCCCAGCCACTGAATACCCTCTCATAAGTCCCTATTCTTTCTACCAAAGACAAAAGAAATCAACCCTCACTTCCATCTGCCATCTTATCCACAGAAATCCTTTTCCTCCTTTCAAAGAAGTCATCCAGTCCTCCCATCTACAACAATGTGGTTAAAAAGGCACTACTGCTGAACAGTATATTATCCTAGAAATTCCACAAGAACTTATTCGAAATCACCAAAATCAAGGCTACACTCATTTGCATCTGGGAGCAGTTAGACTTATTCTTACTCTTCATGAAAGAAGATCCCTTCTAGTGACAAGTGACAACCAAGGTTGCTCTTCTAGATACCACTTTCAAAGAATACCAACATGCCTTGATCGGAGCATTAGTAACTACACTCTCAAATGGAAGTGTTATTCTTACTATAACTCCTAATTTCACCATGAGATTATCAGATCCGACAATATGTCAAAGGCTGAAAATCCAGATACAATTAGTTGGAGTAATTCAAGACTCTAATGCTGAACAGGTCACCTTGCATTACCAAGTCCTCTACAGAGTTCAAGACCATGCTCTTGATCTCAATCTCCCAAACACTATAGGAGAAGCGTTATTCATATTCACAGATAATGCTAGAGGGCCAGCAATTGTAAACATTCCAAGAATGATCACTACTGATGAACTTTCTTCTATCATTCCATTGGAATGGATTACTGATTACGAGAAAGCTTTTTCAAAAGAACAAGTTGATGTTCATACTACTACACCTCCAACTATTACTCATAATAGTGATGGAATGGTGATTACTATTTTTCAGAGACTTGGAATGATCAAGCAAACTTCATTGCGAGAATCATCCTTCAGAAGGATTAATATGATCTCTCCCGTTCAAGTGCAAACAACTCACGATCAACATGATCCACCTGTGCACTTCTATGAGAATGGAAAACCTATTTATGTTTCTCATATAAATGGCCACTTCATCTGGGATGTTGATCCCTCCATGTGTGATTCTGACTATGACTGTGCTAACCAATGGAGTGACACTGATGATGAAGTTTATGCTAGGCGGCGGAGGGACAAGAAAAAGAAAAAGTCACTACAAGCTCCTTGCTCTTATAAAAGGCTCGAGCCCCCTGATGATGCGGATACAACACCAATGCTCAAGAAGAAACCAATGCTCAGGAAGACAAGATTGTCTCGAAAAAACTCTATGGATTATCTTTATTGGCCAGTCAATACAATCACATGCATTGCTACTCTCAGATCTTATGAGGAAGAATTTTCACCTTTAGTGACCCAGACTGATGAAAAGAAAATCACTAGAAGACCTTATGTAATTTCTCAAGGAATTACTCCACATGGACATCAATCAACAACTCCTCAAGAAGAAGTACTTAATTGGCACACAGATAATACAGTCAGCCAAAATAACGTATTACTCCGAATAGATCACACTCTTGATGCTCTCGTGAAAAAAATTGAAGGTCTCTCAGCACAACTAGGTTCTGTGGCAGAGCAAGTTGCTGAGCTCAAAGATCAGCTCTCTGCACAGGCCTTTCAACTTGATCAAGAACTCAAAACCTATATTGATAATAGATACTTTGGCCCAGAATTCCACAAGAAAAATAGAGAACTGGATCAAGTCATAGCCCAACTTCGACAAATTGAGACGGACAAAAACAAAGCAGGTGTACCTCAAACACTGGTTATAGACCCATTATCCATGTATCCTAAACCATATCCCTCATATTCACATGTTTTATTTCTTTCGACATATTTACAACAAGAAACTCTAGACTATAACTCCATTTTTAAATCTACCTATTATTTAGCCAGACAAACAAATACTAAAAAATCCATCTCTCCAAGGATGGTGTTATTCGTCTCGGTCTCGGCCACAACCACCCGAGTCTTAACCTTCCTTCCAACTCAAGCCTCAACTTCTTTGAAAACTTGAAAATTTTTTTAGAAAAAAAACATCTTTTAATGTCTCTACAAAAAATAAGGGTATCAAAGAATGATTTCCTGCTCCAGGACGGACAATTATACGGCGGGCGTCAAAAAAGTAATGAAAGATAATTATGCATCGTGATAATATATATGTTCAGCTAGCTGGATTCCAAGAACGCGGCAATATAAAATATAAATAAATAGTCATAAAAAATAAATAAATAAATAATGAAAGACAAAAAACTAAAAAAGAATGACCCCCCAAGTCGTCGACGACTTTTGCCTGAAGCTGAAAGGCATTACATTCCCTTCACTGTTCAAAACACCTTGATATTTTCTCTTTTGTCCGTGTCACAACAAAGGAGGGAGTTCTGAATAACAGACACCAGTCGTTACACTCCTTTCACTGTTTAGGTTATCGCGTTGTTACCGACCTTTCCATCATGAGCAAGCAAAACATTGATTGGATTGGTTCATTTGTGTCTGCCGCAATGCAAGTTGCGTTGGGACGTGTAGACGCTATAGTTTCTCCTGCTGTTCTAGAATTCCTCCGGGGCAGCCACCTTGACGAGTCACTCCTGGAGAAGTTGAAGATGCTGTTACTGTTCGCTGCTACAGTTCTCCATGATCAGTGGCGGAATCAGAAATTTTATAAGAGGGGGGCAATTAAATATAAAATATAACAAAAAATTAACAAAATGTGATTTGTAGCATATATATCAAAAAAGTAATTATATTATATAAAAGTCAATGTTCAACTACATACTAAAACTTTATGGTCCAAACTTTATGTATGCTCTACGAATTTCATCTTGTTGATTGATAGGATAATTCCAAATTTGCGGACGCTTTCCGGGATCACGCATCAATGTATCAATATTAACTTGATCTATTTCAGTCCTTGCTATTTTGGAAGCAGGGGGTTGAATATCTTGCTCAACAAGTTGTGTCACAGGTTGTTCAATAATATTTTGAACATTACTCAAAGAATCTGAAGCTGAATTTTGTTCATCATATATTCTCTCTTTTCTCTTGAAAAATGAGTGAATTGTTTTCATCTTTGACATTTTTAACTTAACTTGAACTATCTAACAAAAAAAAAAAAAACAAAAACAATTGCATATATGTTATTTTAAAAAAAAATATCAAACCTATTGAGCAATAACAAATAATTTTAGAAACACAAATATATAATAACCAAAAATAAAGTTATTGATTTACCTGATTATTTTTTGTTCCAAGTCTCACAAAAAAATAATTCTATTGAGTTTTGTCCTCACTTCAATCTTTGAACACTGTCCATTATAAAAAAAAATAAATTAATTATTTTAAATAAATAATGTAAATAATACTTGACATTGTCATTAACTTAAAAAAAATTGAAATATACCTCTTTGAATCTTTGTTGTGCATTCAATGGTTAATATTTTGTTGTTCACTTCTCTTCAATGGTTTTTCTTCATATGTCTTGTTTTGGTATGGAAAGAAAATTAAAATGAGAAGAGTAGAAGACCAAAAGTTTGGGAATCACTAAAAGAGAGAGAAAAGTGACGCTATGCCTATGATAGTTTGAAATAAATATTTGAAAAATGTACTAGGGTTACTTTAATTAATAGTATGGGCTTGGGCTAGTATAATAGAACCATTTTTATTAATTATTAGAATGAGCTATTTGTTAACAAGAACAACAATAATTCAAATATCCAATACATAGTGCAGTTTTTAGTTATTTTAATTTATAAAATTTTGTAACTTATATTTTTTTTAATATTATATATAAAAAAATTTAATATTATTAATTATTACTATTTACTATTTTTTTTAAAAAAATTTGGGGGGGACCATGGCCACCTTAGGTCCCCCCGTGGATCCGCCACTGTCCATGATATTGAGGAAAAGCAGTTCACTGATACATCTGTCAAGGAATGGTTTGATGGGCTGCGAAATGCTGCCTATGATGCTGATGATCTCTTGGATGCGATTGCTGCACTCCAAAACAACGAGGATTCTGATGGATCTGACACCTTTGTTGGCCGGGTTAATGCTTATCTTCATTCTCTCACGCCATCTGCTCGACAACTGACTTCTAATCTCGACAAGATAGTTGAGATGTTGAAATTTTTGATTGAGCATAAGGACACTCTTGGTCTCAATGAAGTCAACGGTGGTAAGTCGCTCCCATTAGCTTCACCAACGACTTCTTTGGTGGATGAACATCGAGTGTACGGCAGAGATGATGATAAGAAAAAGATTATTGACTTTCTGCCATTTAATGGAGAAAGGGTGGCTGTTGTTGCAATTGTTGGCATGGGAGGGATTGGTAAGACCACTCTTGCTAGGATGTTGTACAACGACAGTCTGTACCGGTGCAGATCATGGACTTCTATTTCAGAGACATCAGACGTTTGTCAAGTAACCAAGAAAGTCTATGAGTCATTCACCTTGTCGCATTCTAACATCTCAGACTTGGATGTACTCCAAATCAAGCTCGAGAAGAGATTAAAAGGACAACGGTTTCTGCTTATTTTGGATGGGTTCTCGGATGAAAACTCTCTTGACTGGGATACGTTCAGAAGGCCGTTCCTCTTAGGAGGCAAGGGAAGTAAAATCATTGTAACAACACGGAGTCGAAGAGTTGCAAAACAAGTTCAAGCTGATTTAACTCATCCCCTCGTGCCTCTTGAAGAAGAAGATACATGGGAGTTATTCTCAGGTCATGCATTCAAGGCTGGGAAACCTCTCAACTACCATGTCATAGAACCAATTGGTAGGGAAATAGCAAAGAAATGCAAAGGCCTTCCTTTAGCTGCAAAAGCACTAGGGAGCCTTTTACATTACACAGAGGATGTTGAGGAATGGGAAAATGTATGCAACAGCCATATATGGGAGTTACCATGTGGTAAGAGCAGCATACTTCCTGCTTTAAGATTGAGCTACATTCATCTACCTTTGCTGTTAAGGAAATGCTTTGTTTATTGTTCCATATTTCCTAAAGAACACGAATTTGAAAAGTGGGACTTGATTTATTTGTGGATGGGCGAAGGTATCCTGCCGAGATCAGACCCTCAGAAGCGAGTGGAAGATGTCGGACATGAATGCTTTCAAGAGTTACTGTCCAGATCGTTTTTTGATCAGTCAATCCTAAGTGAATCTCACTTTAGGATGCATGACCTTATCAGTGACTTAGCTCAGTCTGTTGCTGGAGATTTCTATCACAATCTAGATGATAATTCAAAAAAAAATAAGAGTTGGGTTCGGCATTTATCATATACACAAAGCAACAATGGTGTCACAGATAAGTTTGAGTCCTTCTCTCATTCAGAGAAACTGAGGACCCTCTTACCATTCAATTCCTCATTCGGTAACAGCACGTATTCATTCCCTGATATCGTTGGACATTTCTTGAAAAAGAAGAATCCCCTGCGTGTTCTCTCCCTGTCCAGGTACGCAATTACCAAGATTCAAGTTTCACTTGGAAACTCATTGCATCTCCGGTACTTGAATCTTTCTCATACTATTATTGAGGAGCTGCCTGATTTTGTTTGCGAGTGTTATAACTTGGAGACACTAATTTTGTCATGGTGTCGCTCCCTTCGCAAGTTACCTGAAGAAATTGTCAAACTTGTACATCTGCGACATCTTGATATCAGGGAAAGCAATGTCACCGAGATGCCCGCAGACTTTGGTAATCTTGAATCCCTTCAAGTGTTGACTAGTTTTGTCGTAAGTAATGGCGAGGGGTCCAAAATTGATGAGTTGGGGAAACTAACAGGTCTTCGTGGATCACTTTTGATTGACAAGTTGGAGAATGTATCTTCACCGACGGAAGCTTCCAGTGCTGCGTTGAGTAGCAAACAACATCTTCATGAGTTGGAATTCAAATGGTCCACTGGTACTCGACATAGTGCAAATGATATACTCGATCAGTTGGAACCACATCCAAATGTGAAAAGGCTCACCATTCAAAATTTTGCTGGTGATAGGCTGCCAAATTGGTTGGGGAGTGCTGCATTCTCTAGAATGGTGTTTTTACGGTTTTCGAACGGCAGGAATTGCTTGTCACTACCTTCACTTGCAGAACTGCCCGTTCTCAAAGAACTCTATATAGCAAACATGGGAAACCTGCGGAAGGTGGGTCCGGAATTCTATGGAGATATAACTAAGAAGTCCTTGAAGATCAAATCCTTGAAGAGTGTGAAGTTTGATGACATGCCCAGTTGGCAAGATTGGTCACCCACCAATCAAGGTGTCGGATTCCGTTCCCTTGAAAAGCTTAACATAAATAGATCTCCCATGCTGACTGGAGATTTACCTGATCGATTTCCTTCTGGGGACATATTACTGATTGACGCATGTCAAGTTTGGATGGGGAGCTCTGCTTTCTCCAATGTGGTGTTTCTGCAGCTTGCGAATTGCACAAATTGTTCGTTACTTCCTCCACTTGGAGAATTACCTTCCCTGAAGGAACTCTACATAGCTAACATGAGAGACCTTCAAAAGGTGGGTTCTGAATTTTATGGGAATACAACTCAGCCATTCATGTCCTTGAAAATCCTCAAGTTTGAGAACATGCTCAATTGGCAAGATTGGGAATCCCCCAATCAGTATGCAGGATTTTCTTCACTCGAAGAGCTTCATGTAAACGGATGTCCCAACCTAGTCAGAAGGTTACCTAATCAGCTTCCTGCCCTATGTATACTAATGATTGGTGGATGCCAAGCTCTCAGCGATGTAATGGAGGGTTCTGATAACTATCCTTCTCTTAAGCAATTATACCTAAATGGCTGCTGTAATTCTATCATCACCTTCAATTTATTCCACTTCACCAACCTTCAAGAACTTAATGTACAAGATTGTGGGAATCTCTCAACAATTTTGTTTCCTCCAAATGGTCTCCCATCTCTTCAAAGACTTGAGCTGAATGGCTGCTCTAAGCTGGTTTCATTTCCGGCAGGGGGGTGTCCTCAACTGAAGTCACTGTTCATCATCAAATGCATAAGTCTCTTCCCTCCAAATGCATGGGATCTGCAGCAAATGACGTCACTGACTTATCTTCATATCAGTGGACTTCCGAGTCTCACTTCAATTGACAACACAGGAATTCAGTCCATAGTCTCTCTCACAACACTGGAGATTGAAGCTTGTGATCAGCTTGCATCTCTACCTTTAATTGGACTGGCCTCCCTTTCTCGTCTTACCATCAAATCATGCAGGAAGATAAAAGAGCTGTTTGATACGAATCAAGCATTCCAGCAAGGGTTTGTTAATATACAGTCTGTAGTCATAATCTAGGTTACAAACCTTGATAGGATATGTCAGGTGAGGAATGTGACTTTTTACCACAAACCTCATTACTTTAATGAAATTTCTGTTTATAAATGTTCACATTAATTTGGAAATATTGGTTATTTTTGTTTATTTACTATTTGAATTTGTTCGGGTTGAATTGGATAACAAGTGATTGAATTAATGAGAGTTATAGTGGTGGTTGAATTCATTTGCTATTTTGTCGTTCATTTACTATTTCATTCATTTTCATTTTTCCTTCCTTCTTCATTTGCCACAGAATATAAACACTGCCTCTTGATGATAGACACTTGAATTAAGCATTGCTCCTCAGATACTCGAAATTCATTGCTGTGACGTGCTTCAAAGTTCAATCTGTATCTGATCAAGAGCTCCATCTTCCCTTGAGCATCTCTGCATCTTGACTCCGAATTGGTCATCCAAGTACTCTCTTTTGATTAGCAGTGGCTGTGAAGCCAGTCCTGTCCTGGCGGCAATTGATCCATCTTTTGAAAGTTATTCCTTTCCCTGGTCCAGGATCATGGCACTTCTTGTTCCAATGACAGATCGGATACTTTTCCTTTCTCCTTCCTCTGCAGGATCAGGAGGCTAACCTCTCTATTAGAAATGACTCTCTTT
>NC_029774.3:9337519-9357154 GCF_000817695.3 Arachis duranensis | reverse complement strand
AGCTTGTGCATCTATGCTTAAGATAGAAAGCTTTTTTTTTTTTAAATTGAATTAGCTATAAGCTTAAGAATGCATGCATAAATACTTAGTAAAATATTTATACAATCTATATTCTGTACATGCTATTCCAGTTTCTTATGATTCTCTTCTGCGTAACATCGTGAGAATTCATTGCTTCAGATATCATGTTCTTTATGCGAATCTTTAGATAAGTATTTGCTTTGCATTCACTTATTAACTACACAATACATGGATGAATTAAAAGATAGTTATGCTCATAAAAAAAAAAACGAGAAATCAATTTCAATATGGAAACAATAAAGGTGATGTTTGGCATCGTAGAAATTGAATGACTCAGCAAAATATAGACTACAAGAACAGGTAATGTCAGATCAGTTAGACCACAACATGTAGATTGAAGAATTGAAGATATTTTGTCTTGAAGGAAAAAAATGAATTAAAATGAAGGGAAAATTCCACTCCCCTCCCCTGCAAGATGTTAAAATGACACTCCTCTCCCCTCTATTTTATAAATATGCATTCTCCTCCCTTCTAACTTTTAAAAAATCTCCTCTTTAATCTATTTTAAACTTTTTGTGTTAACTAATGTTAACTTTATCCATTTTTAAGAAAAAATAAATTATTTTTAAAAAAAATACCCATTAACAAAAATTTTATTTTTTATTATTATATTTTTTTACTAAAATATTTTTTAATAAATTATTTTTTATTGATTAAATTGTATTTTTTAAAAAATTTAATAATTATATTATTTTTTTCCTAAAATATCCTTCAATAATTTTTTAATTATTAAATTATAATTTTACCAAAATTTTCGTTAACGATTTTTTTATATTTTACTATTAATTTTTCGATATTTATATATATTATTTTAACATTAAAATTTTTGCTAATAGGTATTTTTTAAAAAATTTTTTTCAAAAAATAATTTATTTTTTCTTAAAAAATGGATAAAGTTAACACAAAAAATTTAAAATGGATTAAAGAGGAGGTTTTTTAAAAGTTAGAAGGGAGGAGAATGTACATTTATAAAATAGAGGGGAGGAGAGTGTCATTTTAACATCTCACAGGGGAGGGGAGTGGAATTTTTTCTAAAATGAAAAAAATATAGGTAACACTGTACGAGAGAAAAGTAAGGAGAGCTATAATAGTATCTAATACTGTAACATTAAAAAGTGTTTTAAAAAAAAAACATTCAAAGAGAGTTTTGAAAATAGTGCAATTTCTATAGAGAATTTCATCCAAGATATCTTTGTTGTGGTCCATCATGTAGCATGGTGCATTCAACAACATACAACAACAGCCTTATCCCACTATCAACATGATGCATTTATGCTCCTCAATTCAATCCATCATTCTTCATCCAATTTGAGGATATGAAAGAAATGAAAAAGAATTAAAGGATAAAAAAACATTTTATGATATTAAGTTTGGGAAACAATAACATTATTTTTTATAATGACAAACATATATTTTGTTGGATTTGTAAACCTAAATATTAGTATAATGAGTATATTAGTGTGCAGGTTCAATCTGATATTTTAATGACAAAAACATAGTCTATTATTGGTACTCATTGTGCAGTTCAGCTTTTGGATTGGTTTTGCAACTTGGACTAACCTCCAACATACAAAACAAGCTTCACAAAGGACATACTTTTCTGATATATGGAGCTACTGCACAAACTCATAGATGACAAAAATCAGAAGTGTTTTAATTCTTAGCACCAAATTTTTTCATCAAAATAAGATGAAGGAAAGAGAGCACGTTAATAAAAAGGAAATATTAATGGTGGTGATTTGATTAGTACAATAAAAAACAAGGTGCTACCAACAAAAAGGAAAAAAAAAAAAACGATAAGGACAGCAAGGATAGCACACTCCTACCCACAATTTTCTGCTACTGAAATATTGTTCCTCTACATTTTTGCACCTCCACTATCCCTACTCCTACACTCATTTTCTAAAGGAGAATGTAACCATGTTCTAGTCCTTTATGCTCAGATTTTGTCACAAAGGACAATTTCAAGTTTTGAAAGCAATGTACCTGTATAAAAAGAGTATTCTGTCAAGAATTGAAGACAAGGAGTGAGAACACTAACACTAATTTTCTTAAAGCATTCTTGCTATATTTATCTTTTCTTTTATTTTGTTCATTGAATATGTTCCTTTTTTAGTCTATCTTTATTTGTTTTCGTAAAAAAAAAAAGATAATATAAGAGACGTTAATAAAAGCCATTGAGTAAAAAGATAAAGAGAGATATACTCTGAAGAAAAAGTTATTGAATATGTCAAATCTTTTTAATGTATTTTTTATTTTGTGTCATAAGTATTAGAAGTTCCTTTGTTAAGTTGGGAGAGTAGTTTAAATTAGGTTAGCTTAGTGGTAACAAGCTTGGTTAAAACTTATGTGTTTCTTGATAGAATTAGGAAGAATCCTAAAAAATTGGTGTATATAATTTCTAATATTATAATAAAAGTTTTATTATTATTGTGGTGGAGACTAGAATAAGCCAAAATATATGGTGGTATTTTTTTTTCTGTTTTGTTTTTATTATATTTTGGGTTAGTTTAAATTAGCTTTTGAAAAAAATATTTATTTTTTATTTAAAAAAATAATAGACAAAATTTATTTAACATTTGGATAGAATTTTTGAAAAGAGTTTTCAAATATTAAAAATGTCTTTTGCTTTTGTTTTTTTTTTTAAAGCAAAGTATTATTAACTTTAGAAAAAACAAATAATTTAATTTTTTTATTTAAAGTATTTTTTAAAAAAAATATTCAAATTAAACAAAAATACTTTATTTTTCAAAAAAAAATTTCCCACTTAAAAAAATTAATCCAAACCAACATTTTATCTGACAAAAATAAAATATCTCTGGTATAATCGAGTTAATCATCTAAGATTCATCTGTTTTGGTGATGAAATTAAAAAACGACCATAGATTTAACTTTCCACCTCTGAGTGTGTGTTTGGATTGTGGTTGGTCAAACTGGAGTTTGAATAAAAGTGATTTTATAGAATTGATTTTGGATAGAAGTAAGTTTGTGTCAACATGATTTATGTTTGGCAACTCTTTATCAAAATTGATTTTGATAAAATAAATATTGTTTGGATAATATCAGTTAAAATCACTTTTAGATAGATAATTACTTAAAAGGACATGGCATTAAATTATAATATTATTTTTTTATACATGTTTAATTTTTTTTATACATACTTTTTTCTTATATATTTTTTATATAGCATATTTTTAATACTCTTAGTACTCTTTTTTAGTACATTATAATTTTTAACTATTATTATTTATGATTAATTTTTTTATTTAATTTATTTTACCTAATGGGATCAATAAATTCTATTATAAAAAGGTAATAATAAATACAATACACAAAAATTATAACTATAAAAATATATAATGTCAAATAAAAAAATTAATAAAAAATATAAATAATAAATAATAAAAAAAATTCATATAGAGAGGAATGATAAGAATTCTATAAAGAATAAAGTTGGTAAAAGAAAAATAAATATTGAAGGTATTGGCTAAAAGCACGTTAGTGCAAGAAATTATTGTTTCTTGTAAACGTGATTTTATGAACAAAATCACTTCGCGTTTGTAGAAAAGAAAATTAGCCAAACAAAAAAGTGAAGTTTTCAAGAAGTTCTAACGTGCTTTTTTTCTTCAAACGTGGTTACCAAACACCCTGAGTCATTGGTAATAACCTATGATGCACACATTGACACGGACACGGGACACGATATGATATGACACGTCAACACGCAAATTTTAAAACCTTACATGACACGGGGACACCCATACATATAAAATATAAAGCATTTTTTAGATAAATCGTAATGATATTTTAATATTTTATTGATATTAAAATATAAATTAATTTTTTAAATTACTTTTAATATCTTATTTTACTTATATCAAGTATTTAAAGTATTTTTTGTTTTAATAAATAATAATATATATTATATATAAATTTATTTTAAGAATATATATTAAGAATAAGACCGGACACGCTGACACGTGATGATATTTAAGTGTGTTCAACTGTGTTTGAAAAAGAATTTTTTATTTTTTATTGAAACATAGTTTGGACACAGATACATATATCGAACGAATATCGGTGAATGTCGTGTCCAAAATGTGTCTCTCTTCATAGGTAATAACCATCAATATATAAGAATCACCAATATCTCGATTTTAGGGTCTCCACCTATGTCGGAACGTCATAAGTATCTAGGTGAATATGTTTTCCTACGTCAGCGGGAACTACATATAAAATCATTTTCAAGCTCCAGCATAATTTCCTGCTTGAACGGGAGACTCTCAACTCTCTTTCTCTCATAACTTCGATATTTCTACGCCACAATTAATCATATGATTACGAAACGAAAGCTGTGACCTGTGATATTGATTTTTCATCTCTGTCATAATATAACCGAATTTTTTTCTGACAATCTATATATGTACATTCTCATTTTTTATTTAAATATAGTTTGGAGATGCAGTTAAATAGGCAAATAGCGAGTCTTAGATGCAGAGAGTAGGCTGGTGATCAATTTGGATGTGTGGGATATGAGCCACTTTGTACCATCCGGCAAGGATTGAAACATGTCGCAACCGTGAATTTCAAGTGTTTGAAGAGCATTCAGGTGTTGAATCCATGCCCATGCATCCACCCTCAGGTTCAAAATGATTAAGGGACTCAAGAATATCCAACCTCCAATCTTTTTGAGGTATGAGTTTGTCACAATAAGCCATGGAGAGTAAAGTTAAACTTGAAGAAAGACCCCCTTGTGGGAGGGATTCAATCTCTGGACATCTATGTTTTGAGGGATGAAAGAGATTCATAGCATTGGGCAATGCATTAAGATTCTTGCAATTGGAAATGAATATGAATTCTAAATTTGGAGCATGCAGTGTTCCATCTGATAAAGACCTCAATCTTGGGCAATCTAGAGACTCAAGTGATGAAAGGTAACCCTTAAAGTCTCTGTTAACATTAACTGATTGAAGATTGGGACAATCGCATACTGAGAATTTTGAGATTGGGAAACAAGTCTAACTCATCCATGACTCCCTATTTCGCCGCATGTCCAAAATGCATTACCAATTTACCACAATGTTCTCTGCCTCATATACGACTTCATGTTTATCGTTCACCTATTTATATACTCAGATCACTGATATGTTAGCATGTACCCAGAGATTGTTTGATAAATAAATTTGAACAGAAATGATAAAAGATCATAACTAAATACTATCATAATTTAATTAAAAAAATGAAATAAAAATAAAAGATAGTGAAGTGAATGATATGATATGATATGATTATGATATTTACGATCCAATAAAACATGCGAATCCAAATCCTGGTTCAGATAACTTTTCTAAGAATATAAACAATACTTATTGATTACAATGACATTTATAACTAGAATTTGGTGCATGTTATGTCAATCAATCACAAGCCAGTATACGACTCCAAAGTTGTATATTTTTCATATTTGATGTTGTATTATAATTTTATTTGATTCCCCCAGCCTAAATACACAAGAATATGCCTTTGATATTATGATATGGCAAATTGAATTCTATTCAATGCAATAAATGAATAAGAAACGGTTGTACCTGTAAGATACATAAGACTTTTTCAAGCTAGTGGAGCCAGCAAAGCAATGATTGCAGTTGCACGTCTCTTTGAAAACCATAGGCTAATAAAAAATGATAGTTTATAAAAATTTTCTAGAGTTTTGAATTTTATAGAAACCAAATAAAAAAAAATGTTATTAGTAAACTAATGAGACAAATTTACATGTTACATTCATTCTTGCAGTTAGTCAACTTAAGAAAAGTCCACCACCTTCATATTCTTTCTGCATTATCAACATTGTTCTTCTTCTATGATAATTGTATCAATCTGAACTCTGAACAAAGACAAAGAAAGATACAATACAATACAATAGATTAGAAGCCATATTATTCAGCTTTTCAGTTTCCACTTTGAAGGATGTGTAGAGCCTTACTCTCTTCTTTGCTTCATGATTTGATGGACAACCTTCTCTACCTCACCTCTCAAACCAAACATTTCATGATGAAGCCACACAAATACCAGCGCAAGCTCATGGATAAATTGCTGATCCTTGATGCTCTTGTGGATGATGCCGAACAGAAGCAGTTCACAGAAGGAACCAATGCACAAGCAGTGAAAGGTTGGTTAAATGAACTAATACATGCTTCATACCAATTGGAGGAGCTTCTGATGCAGATCATGGCCACCATTAAGTCTCCGCATTCGCAGGGCCAGCAATTCTTCAAAGTCATCACAACAACAAAGAAGCCGGACAAGTATATCATGGCTCGAATCAACGAATCTCTTGAGAACTTAGAATCTCTGGTGAAAAAGAAAGATGTTCTTGGATTAACTGAGCATGCTACTTGGAGGGAATCGTTGCAAGGATTGCCTTCGTCTTCTGATGTGTTGGATAATTATTTCTATGGAAACTATCCAAAAGATTACTTCTATGGAAGAGAGGAAGAAGAGAAATCTATATTGGAAAACTTGTTATCAGCTAGTGAAAGTGATGAACACATCAAGGTGATTAACATTGTGGGAAAATCCGGGGCAGGAAAAACTGCTTTGGCTGATGTTGTTTACTTCAACCACAAGGTAAGGGAGTCTTTTGAACTTAGAGCTTGGATCACTGTTCCTTACAAGGCCACTGCTACCTTCATTGCAAAGAAGATTCTCCAGGCAGTTACCGAGGAGTTTGTTGCCGGAGAAGACTTCGATGTGTTGTGGAAGAGATTGCAAGAAAGCCTTGATGGGAAGAAGTTTCTGTTGGTGTTGGATGATATCAGGATTGAGGATGAATTACACAAATGGAGAAAGCTGATTGCTTCCCTTGAATCTTCTGCAGCAAAAGGTAGTTCCATAATCCTAACATCAAGTCCTCATGATGATCCAAAGCTACTGATGTTACCTGCAAATCATGATGTGCATGTGAGTTTCCTTTCAATACACAATTGTTGGTCAATCTTTTTGGTGCATGCTTTTGGTCAAATAGACCTTCATCAACACCCGGAACTAGCCGCAGTTGGCAAAGAAATCGTCAACAAACTGGGAAACCTTCCCCTGGCTGCAAAAATGATAGGGAGTCTCTTACAAGATAAGTTGCATATCAACCAATGGGTTCAGATCTTGAGGAGCGAATTGCTGGATGCAGGGGATGTGGATCTACCCATCCCTTCATTTCTAGTACTCTGTTATCTCGATCTCCCTGCGCAGCTTAAGCGATGCTTTGCTTATTTGTCATTGTTTCCAAAGGGCTACGAGTTCAAGCAGAAGGAGGTGATCCTCTTATGGATGGCCCAAGGCTTTCTGAATGACTCTGACTCTAAATCCAATGGAAAAAGCATGGAAGACATTGGTGATGAGTACTTTGGTTATCTAATCATGAGGTCTTTCTTGCAACCCTTTGGCTCTGGTGTTAGTTTCATAATGCATAATCTGGTTCATGACTTGGCAAGCTATGCATTTGGAGAATCATACAAGCACCATTTGTCCTATTCAAGAAGCACAGAAGATTTTCCAGAATTATCCTTTTACAAACATGGAGAATTGTCAAGAACCATTTTACCTATATACTTGCCACTTGAAGGGGCTCCTAGGTGGTTCGACTCGTCGCTGCTTGAGCAAATAATTATGAAGGTGAATCCACATGTCTTCCGGGTCTTATCCTTATCACACTATGATATCACTCACTTGCCTGCTTCAATTGGAAGACTAAGTTGTCTTAGTTACTTTGATCTCTCTCACACTGCATTGCAGACACTGCCAGATTCCATTTGTGATCTGCTTAGTTTGCAAACACTTCTGTTGACAAACTGCACTTCTCTCACAAGTCTCCCCAAAAGGATATGCAATTTGGTAAATTTGCGTTACCTTGATGTTAGAGATAGTGGCCTGCAGGAGATGCCGTTGGAAATGCATAAATTGACAAGTCTCCGGGCATTGACAGACTTTATTGTTTCCAAATATGTTCCAAGGTTTGGAGATTTAGCAGGGATGTACAATCTCAAAACATTGACCATTTCGAAGTTGGAAAATGTGGTCTATGCTAAGAATGCATCAGATGCCAAACTAAAAGAGAAAAAGACCCTTGATGAACTTATGCTTCAATGGAGCAATGGCAAACACAGCAATGGGAATGAAATGGAAGTGCTTGAGAGTCTAGAACCACATAAAGACTTAAAGAGACTAACAGTTGAGTACTACAATGGTGCAAGTTTCCCAAATTGGTTAGGAGATAAATCTTACTGGGATTTACAGCTAGTAGATCTCCGCCACTGCGAAAATTGCAATTCATTGCCAACATTGGGGATGCTGCCATTTCTTAAAGACCTCTTCATTGAAGGGTTCACTCAAGTAAGTTCCATAGGTGCTGAGTTTTATGGGGTGGCAACTGCTTCACAAAAGCCATTTCAATCTTTAGAGAGATTACAATTTCAGGATATGCTGGAATGGAAGGAATGGAGCATATTAGAAGGCATTGAATTCCCTTGTCTTGTTGAGCTATATATAATACGGTGTCCTAAACTAGTGCGAGATTTGCCAAAGCAGGTTCTTTCTTTGGAAAAGTTGGAGATTTTTGGATGCTATGCCCTTGAAGCTCCACTTCCCAAAGTCTCTGATAAATGTCAAGTGTTTGTGCATGACAGCAATGACATTGTTATGAGAAATATAGCTAAAACCCACTCGCAACCATCCTTGCGCCGGGTCAAAATTTCAGAAGAAGTGCATGAGATCACAGTGCAATCCTTCTCTGGTTTTCCAAGCACTAAGTACACTGTTGGTTCTTCTTTAGGTGAGATTGAAGAAATTGCTCATGAAGAAAGGATGGAGAGTGAATCCACAAGAAGCAGATGGCCACTTGATTCTTCATCTTCAGATACATTAAGGATACCGAAACTAAAGGAAACTTCCTCTAGAATTATCAGTCACCAAGTTGAAGCGAACATTCCCAACATCAAACAGCAAAAAGATCCACAATCTTCAGATACTAAATTTGATACTCCAATCACCACACAAGCAGCTATCAAGGTAGAAACTTCATCAAAAGAAGACTTAGATGATCAAAGATCATCCTTTGAAATGCTAAAGATTTCAACTGTGTCACAATTGAAGTCATTGCCAACCAAGCTGCACAGCCTAAAAGTTGAAGGGTGTGAGTCCTTAGAGTCCCTTCCAAATGACTTATTGGAAGGGATAACTACTCTTGAAGAATTGTATCTGATTAGTTGCTCTTCTCTTAGATCCCTCCCTTCCCTTGGTTCTGTCACAACACTTTATATACGAAACTGCAGAAGATTGGAGAATCTGCCATCTTTAGAATCAAGAAAGCAGCTTGCCTGTCTCCACCACTTGTTCATAGGGAGTAGCTGTGATTCTCTCACTTCTTTGACCTTAGATTTGTTCCCCAAACTCAAAATTCTCTGTATATGGGATTGTCTCAACCTGCAATCATTTAATGTCACTAAGGAGTACAAGGGTGATCTTCCATCACTTGAGTCTTTAGAGATTAGAGATTGTCCAGGATTGATGTCTTTTCCAGAGGGAGGAATACATGCTCCAAATCTAGAATCCATATTCCTTTCCAATTGCAAGAATCTGAACAATTTGCCAGATGCTATGAACTCTCTAACATCCCTCAGGACATTATTTCTACATAAATGTCCAGAGATTGAATGTATTCCCTATGGGGGCTTGCCTTCAAGTTTAATTTTACTCTCCATAGCTTATTGTGACAAACTTACACCACAAAAGAATTGGAGATTGGACACTCTTGAGTCTCTCAACCGCTTGGAGCTTGAAGGTGGATGCATAGGCATGGATTCATTTCCAGAGGACATGATACTTCCTCCCAATATAAACTCACTTTGCATAAGCACACTGAAGAGTCTCAAGAAGCTAAACTACAGTGGGTTCCAACATCTGAATGCTCTTCAAACACTTGAAATTCATTGCTGTGGCATGCTTTGTTCCTTACCTGATCAAGGCCTTCCTTCCTCCCTAAATCAACTCTGTGTCCAAGAATGCCCTTTGCTGACTCCAAGACTTAAACCAAATAGTGGGAAGGAGCGGCACAAGGTGGCTCGAATCCCACACATACAAATTGATCACCAAATCCTCTATTGGAACCAGTGCCAAAGCTAGGCACTCAGGTTAGAGGACTAAAACACTATGTACAGCCTACATGTTATGCACTCTGATGAACATTTATTTTCATGATTTTTATTAAACCAAGAGAATGCACTACTTTAAAGCTTATTTTCTTTACAGAACTCTGGGGGAAAATGTTTTCTTAATTCAGTGGGATAACTGCAATCTTGTTCAAGACTCATATAATTATAAGCAAATGATCAAACTTCAACAATGTTATTTAAATAAAATTTTTCCATGAGTTTTCCAATGGACCAGATGCATGGACCAAAAAATTTGAACAAAAAAAATGATGAGTTTTCCAATGGACCAGATGCATGGACACCTAATGGCGGCCGCAATAATAGAATGAGGTGAATGGAAGTAGTCATCTTGAGACACTATTATACTTTTTCTTTCAAACTCACCGATATTCATAAGAAAATAGATGAGATCTTTTTTATACTAACTCAGAAATTTTCATTCATGGAACTTATATTAACAAGCATAGAAGTACCATCAATTTATAGCTATAATTAGCGGTTTAGATTCCTAAATATCTAAAGCAACTTATAACAAATATACACGGTTTACAAGATTGTTTACTGTCAATTCCTATTCAATTTTACTTTTCTTTAAAGGTTCCACATTCTTCTTTTGATTAAGTCAAAGTTTGTAACTCATCTTTTAATATCTTGAATACTCTAGACTTGTTAAAATAATGTTTGATTTATATTACCTTCTTAACATGCTTTGACAAGTGTTATGATTAGCTGATTTTTTTTTATAAAAGAAAAGATAAAAGAAATAAAGAAAAGAGAGTAATTAAAATAACAAAAAACCTTTATTAAAGGATTAATGTAGACATAATTAATATGTAATAGCTTGGTTTTTGCTTTACTGAACAAAATGTTGGATTTGTAGCATGTGAAAGCGTTCCTCATTTGACTATTCTTCCATTTAGTAGATGTTACTAAATTTGTCTCAATAGTATAATTATGGAATTATGGAGAGCGAAGAAACTGATTATGAAGCAATTATGGAAACTCAAGCGGCTGCAGAAGGATTAACAGTCTAATTTGTAATTACCAATACTAGAATGAGACTCGCGCATCGCGCGGACGGTAAATTAATAATAGTATATAATAAATATTAAAAATAGTTATATTTTGTAGAATTAAATTAAATATGTGTAAACTAAAATTAAATTTAAAAGGTACTTTGTTTAAAATAATTTGTAGTACAAAAAATTTGAATGTTAGAGTTGTATAAAGTGACATTTTTATTTGGTGATTTGATTTTTACATTTGTTTTAGTTGATGGATTTAATCTTCTTATGTGACGCTCGTCTTCCTTTTTCTTTATTGGTTATTGTTAAAATGGTTGCTTTCTTCTTTCTGTCGTAGATTCTTGTGAAAGCATGTTATTTATGAATTGTTGAGTTGTATGCACTTTGTATTATGTTGTTTGTTCCATCTTTGCATGTATGTTTTTCTTCCGAAAATGTGTCTTGAATTTGTATGGTTTTCTTTCTTCTTAATTTATTGTTTTAGTTTTCCAACGACATCTACAATAAAAAGAACAAAAATGTGTAGATTTATTTTGAATAAATTATTTTTAATAAGAATAATTAAAATAGTATAAAATGAAATTATCTGTTAGTATTTTTCTTTGACCCACTATATCAGACAATGTCTCAAGTGATGCAAATTCAAAATAGTGTTGGAAAATGTTTAAAATTGGATCTTTAATTTCTTTCGTAAAAAGTTTGCTTTCGTTGTATCTTTAATTGGCCTATACAAATCATTTGCATCTTCTATTTTTAAATTTTTTATAGTATAGACTTTTTCTTTTTATAACAAATGTTTGAATTTGTTCATCATATTTCTCTTCACAATTATATGAAGATGTGTTCCCTGCAGTGTTAATAAATCATAGTTAATAATAAGTTAAAAAGGAATAATGAATAGCATATTAAAAGAGGTATAATTTTAACGACATTAAAATATAATTATATATAAAGTATTATAAAATAATATAAAAAGTATAAAAAGCAAAAATAATTAAAGTATTTTTTCGTAAATTCAATTTAAAAATATAATAAATATGTTTGTTTTGTACCTTTTCATCTAATATAATCATTTTTAAGTAAAAAGACTCTTCTTTATTTGAGGGTGTTAATGTTTTTCATAGATGAACCACGCGAACTTTGATAAACCAATTGTCTTTTTGTTTGGTAATATTATCCAAAGAATGATGCTCCATCCATTGAGTAAGTTTGAGATGTGTAGTTAGAAAATAAATATTTTGTGCTAAATTTAATGTCATTTGAAGGAATAGTAATAAGAAACTTATATAAGTAATTCAAATAGTATGGAATTTGAATATTTGTAACGTAAAATTTATTATGATTATTAATATTATTATTACATTTGTAGTATGAATGTTTATTATATTTAATGAGTTATTTATAGAAATTAATAAACTAATTATTAGAGTTATAAATTTATTGTATTGTTTATAACGATGAGATATAATAAATATATGAATATGGATTGAATGTCTTTGTAAATTACAAATTTGATTACATATTTTTATTTTATTTATTTATTTATTTATTTTTTGTTAATTTAAAAATAATAGTTGATTTGACAAAAATTAAGTAATTAATTTTAATATTTTGCCAAAAAAATAATATTATTGACATGACATTAAAAGAGAGAAAAAGATATTTTAAAAAGAATAGATTCGCTCGAGGCACATATACCTTAGTGTGATGCATTACAGTTACCATCGGAGAGTGTGACTCAGGGAAATCATTACTTATCCCTTAATTTAAATGATCTAGTAACTTTAATAATGGATAAAGCTAAATCCAATGAGTGATAAGCACCAAAGTTTGTGCAAGCCAAATTTCAGTGAGGCTGAATTTAAATGATCTAGTAACTTTAATAATGGAGGATGATGCATAGGCATGGATGTCCAGAGCCCAGAGGAGAATTTGCTACCTTGCAATATCAACTGTTTACACATAAGCACAATGAAGAGTCTCAAGAATCTGAACTACACGGGGTGTCATTACTTAAATATAGAATGAGTTTGGTATCAACATTTATATAAGATAAATAGATAGATTGCAATCTCTTATCACAACAGCAATGGTCATCAAGTTCAATCTTTTGGTAGCATAATTTTTCATCAGATACAACAATGACTTGTAATTTGTAAATTGTATCGTTAGTAGTAGTTTTTTGTTTTATTTTCGTAAGATAATTTTTTATAAGTATCTGTTCGGTGCACAAAGCTAAGCTAAATCCAACAAGTGATGAGTACCACTGCACCAAGTTTTGTGCAACTAAACTTCAATGAGACTAATTTTACATCAGCTTGGAATAATCTCTATTAATGAATGCTTATGTAACTTCAATAGGATGAATAATAAGGTCCTCCATTACCTTATTTTGTTGTAAGGTATTATTAGGAGTCCTGCTAGGAGCCAATAAACTATTTGTATAATGTGTACAATGGGCTATTGAGTTACAAAATGAACATCTCCTATACTATCTAGAATAACCATCCGAGTACTAGGGACAATAAACATTTTCCCAAAAATTTAAACTAATTTTCGGGTTCATCAAGAATCGAACTCTTAATCTTTCGGATCTAGAGCTCTAGTACCATGTCATGATACCACTCATTCCAAAAACTTCAACTGATGAAAAAAAATAACACTAATGGTTATATTTCTAATACTCTCTAAACCTCCATTGTACATATTGTACAAATATTTTATTGGCTCCTCATACTTTTCCTATTATTAGTGTAGAACTATAGATGGGTAGATCAATTAAGATTTAGGACATGATCTCCTCAAGAACAATCTAACAAGTGTACACAATAATTCATGAGTAAATTTCTCTTAAAACCAAGAGCTGTCCTAGTTGATCAATTATTGTGATAATAGCAGTTTAGAAACAATTAATAAAATCCAACTGATTGTTGCTTCCATGAGTTTCTGATTCTAGATTTCAGTAGAGGAAGAAATGTAATGTAACAGTAAAAAAATGGAAAACCGTACTAGGGATAGTGTATGAATCAACAAAAACTAACAGGTACTATCTACTTTCTTGGCTTCGATCTTTTCTTTAATATTTAATACCATTGTAGTAAAACTTAGACCTAAAATCATTACACAAGCAATTCTCTTCAATTTGATACAGAAAAACTATAGAACAAAACAAGAGCAAGTATTGACATATATAAACTATAAAAAAATTGCCAAATTTTGTTGTTTCAACTTTCTAGCCACTAACACAATGGCACGGCCAACCTCAAGAAAGTACTTGGTCATCAATTTGGATGTGTGGTATATCTGCCACCTTGTGCCATTCATCCCCTGTCATGGGTTTAAGCCTCCGAGTCAACAAGATCTTACATCTAAATATTCAGTGTTAACATATAATTAGAAGAGTAATATCCCAAATAGGTTCCCAAAAAATTTATCATCTGACAGTTTTGTCCTCCACAAAATTTAAGTAAGATTTCGACCATGAGGTTTTCAGATATCCCCCAGATACATCCCCAAAACCGTTTGATCCGATTAAAGTGGTGACGTGTCAGGTTAACTGTGACATGTCATCTTTAGGACATTTTAGTCCCCATCCACGTTGGACAAAACGACGTCGTATTAGAACCAAGGATAAAACGACGTCGTTTCGGGGAGGACAAATTCGTCCCCACTTAGACAGAGAATGCAAACGGCGCCGTTTTCATGTTGGGGACCTATTTGTCTTATAATAGTATCTTAGGGGAACCTATTTGACCTATAATTCGTGATGTTAAAAGAAGCTATATTTACTTCAACGCAAACCTTAAAAACACATTGACATTGGTCTGTTCATTTATCAAAATGGTAACATAAACCTGAGAACCCAAACATGTTAACCACACAAATATTTGGCTTCAATAGCAACACAAACCAAATCAAGTCAAAAGAAGGTTTATTTTCTTCAACATAAACTAAACGAAACCATTCTAAACAACATAACGTCTTCTTCCTCCAACATAACAAAAGGTGGTAACATAACTAAGACAATAACTTTCACACTAATTCTTAGAAGCATCATTTCTTGAAAGACTGGTTCAAGCCTCGTGTTGGAATGAATGTGAACAACTTAGATATTATGCCACTGGTTGCAACTGATATTGTCTCAACACTAACACTCCCCGAATTCTTTGCCCTAATTACTGTCTCCTTTGGACGTCTAAAAGAAAACTGATCACCATGTTTCACACAAAATTTCAGTATTGCTGAAACATGGTGATAACAATACTGTTTATTCCAAGCTCAGTTTTCTTTTAGACGTCCAAAGGAGACAGTAATTAGAGCCAAGAATTCGGGGAGTGTTAGTGCTGAGACAATATCAGCTGCAACCGGTGGCACAGTATCTAAGTTGTTCAAATTCATTCCAACACGAGGGTTGAACCAGTCTTTCAAGAAATGATGCTTCTAAGAATAAGTGTGAAAGTTGTTGTCTTAATTATGTTACCACCTTTTGTTATGTTGGACGAAGAAGACATTATGTTATTTGGAATGGTTTCGTTTAGTTTGTATTGAAGAAAATAAACCTTCTTTTGACTTGATTTGGTTTGTGTTGCTATTGAAGCCAAATATTTGTGTGGTTAACATGTTTGGGTTCTCAGGTTTATGTTACCATTTTGATAAATGAACAGACCAATGTCAATGTGTTTTTAAGATTTGCGTTGAAGTAAATATAGCTTCTTTTAACATAACGAATTATAGGTCAAATAGGTCCCCTAAGATACTATTATAAGGCAAATAGGTCCCCCACATGAAAACGGTGCCGTTTGCATTCTCTGTCTAAGTGGGGACGAATTTGTCCTCCCCGAAACAACGTCGTTTTGTCCCCTGGTTCCAATACGACGTCGTTTTGTCCAGCATGGATGGGGACCGAAATGTCCTAAAGGTGACATGTCACAGTTAACCTGACACGTCACCACTTTAACCAGATCAAACGGTTTTAGAGACGTATCTGGGGGATATCTGAGAACCTCAGGGTCGAAATCTTACTTAAATTTTGTGGAGGACAAAACTGTCAGATGATAAATTTTTTGGGAACCTATTTGGGATATTACTCTTCTAATTATATGTTAACACTGAATATTTAGATGTAAGATCTTGTTGACTCGGAGGCGTCAATGTGTTTTTAAGATTTGCGTTGAAGTAAATATAGCTTCTTTTAACATAACGAATTATAGGTCAAATAGGTCCCCTAAGATACTATTATAAGGCAAATAGGTCCCCCACATGAAAACGGTGTCGTTTGCATTCTCTGTCTAAGTGGGGACGAATTTGTCCTCCCCGAAACAACGTCGTTTTGTCCCCTGGTTCCAATACGACGTCGTTTTGTCCAGCATGGATGGGGACCGAAATGTCCTAAAGGTGACATGTCACAGTTAACCTGACACGTCACCACTTTAACCAGATCAAACGGTTTTAGAGACGTATCTGGGGGATATCTGAGAACCTCAGGGTCGAAATCTTACTTAAATTTTGTGGGGGACAAAACTGTCGGATGATAAATTTCTTGGGGACCTATTTGGAGTATTACTCTAATTAGAATCAATTAAGATCAATTATTATCATTTTTAATTATGTAGTATATTTGTGTATTTATTGTAGGATTTTACGCTTTTATTACTTTAATTCTTCTAGTACTTATATATACCCTTGTACATTGTACCTTTAAAACACTCAATAATACATAATTATTTTTTTTAGATTACTCTCTTGTTTTTAATATAGCATCGGAACATAGGTTGTTTTTTTTCCTCTATGAATATTAGTTAAAAGCTCTTTTGATTTGTTCCCTCCGGTAGTATTTTTTGTCCATATTTTTCGATCCCTTCCCGACGTCTTGGTTCGTTACCGCCGTCACCATTGTCTTCGTCTCGTCGTCAACATTTCAACGCCTCCAAAATCGTCGCCATCCATCGCTGGATACACCCTCACGCGCCACCAGAAAATTGCAGCTCGCTTCAGGTTCTTCCTCCCTCTAGACGCGCTCCAGCACCATTAGGTCCATGCCTAGGATCAACGGTTCTGAAACGCCCCACATGTCACTCAACAGCACATTCCACCAGACCGCTTCAACCCATGTCCCTTCCGACCCGGCCTGCCTCCCTGACCCGCGTGTCATCTCACCTCGCCTCGTTAGTACTGACGTGCTTTTCTCCTCCTCTCACATACTGCCACGTGTCCGTCTCTATTAACGTGGCTGCTGACATGGCATCTTGTTCATTTTATAGTTTTTCTGCGTCAAATTGAAAAGAATTGGTACTGTAATGATCTTATCTTAGATCTAAGGTTCACTACTATTGTATTAAAGATTAAAGAAAAGATTGAAGCCTAGAAAGTAGATAATACCTATTAGTTTTTGTTGGTTCATACACTGCCCCTTGTAGGGTTTTCTATTTTGTTACTGTTACATTACAATTCCTCTACTACAGTACTACCAAGAAACTAAAATCCAGAATTAGAAATTCATGGAAACAACCACCAATTGAATTTTATCAGTTGTTTCTAAACTGTTATTATCACAATAATTTATCAGAATGACACCTCTTGGTTTTAAGAGAAATTTACTCGTGAATTATTATGCTACACTTGTTAGATTGTTCTTGAGGAGATTATGTCCCACAAACCAAGTCAACCGGTCAACTACCTAGGACTACACCATGTAAGGTGATTTGTCACGGTTAAAAAAGATATTGATAAAACCATGACTAATATACATTTCTATGACTAAATTGCACTGTTTTATCACGGTTAATAATTTGCACTATTTTATTACATTTTTTTACTGTGTCTAATCTAAAAATTTATTTTTTTATATTTTTTTTGTAATTTTGTAGCTTTTATCGTCATATAACCGTGGCTAATTAAATAATAATATTTTAAAAATTATACTTTAATATTGAAATTATGAGTGTCATAACTATTACCATAATTTTTATAGCTACAAGTTGGAGTTGGATATATATGTTAGTTCGTGCATAATTATAACAACTACAAAAAAACAAAGAGACACAACACTAAAAAAATTAGTATTTATAAATAGGTTTAATTATTCTATTGGTCTCTATAGTTTTGCAAAATTTTCAATTGAGTCCCTATACTTTTTTCCTTTTAATTAGATCCCTGCATCAATTTTTTTAATTAAATCACTATTGACAGTAAACATTACAAAAAACGTTAAAAATGGGTAATTTGACCATTATAACCCTCGTCTATCCTTTACAAATCAATGAGAATCAATAGGGTTCTGAGCTCTCGCTCTCTTCTCTTCGTCTCTTTCTCAAACTTCTCCTCCTCCGTTTGCTTCTCTTACTCTGTCAATACTTATGGATCAAAGTCAGTTATCTTCAGGAGTCTCTAGTTCCAGAACTCTCATCAAGAAGAGACATCTTTGTTTTTGTGGTGAGGCAGCTGTTGTGATGTCTTCTTCGACAGTAGCAAGCCATGGAAGAAGGTATGTTAGTTGTGGGAGAATGCCAAAATACAAGTTCTTCAAGTGGATTGATGATGAAGAAGATGAGAAGAGTGGATGGTTGAAGCAAAAGAAAAAGAGGGTTCGTTGCTTTTGTGGAGACACTCTGATTCTTCGGAGTTCAAGTACATCAAAAAATCCAAACAGGAGATTCATTTCTTGCCCTAATAGGAGATGCAAGTTTTTTGAGTGGGTTAATGGAAAAGAAAAAAGTTATCTGGAGAAGATGGAGTAAATAGTTCACAACAAGTACTTGAAAGGGTTAGAGAATTGGAGGCACAAGAAAGGAAGATAGACAGATTAAGTGTGGATCTAGAGAGATTAATTACAGAGGTTGAAGAAATAGATGCATGTGTAGAAAGGTTATTGATGAGCGGATAATTTATACGCTTTTTGGCATTGTTTTTAGTATGTTTTTGGTATGATCTAGTTAGTTTTTAGTGTATTTTTATTAGTTTTTAGTTAAAATTCACTTTTCTGGACTTTACTATGAGTTTGTGTGTTTTTCTGTGATTTCAGGTATTTTCTGGCTGAAATTTAGGGTCCTGAGCAAAAATCTGATTCAGAGACTGAAAAGGACTGCAGATGCTGTTGGATTCTGACCTCCCTGCACTCGAAGTGGATTTTCTGGAGCTACAGAAGCCCAATTGGCGCGCTCTCAACGGCGTTGGAAAGTAGACATCCTGGGCTTTCCAGCAATGTATAATAGTTCATACTTTGCCCAAGATTTGAAGGCCCAAACCGGCGTGGCAAATCAGCCTCAGAATTTCCAGCGTTTAACGCTGGAACTGGCATAAAACTTGGAGTTAAACGCCCAAACTGGCAT
>NC_029774.3:9326209-9337391 GCF_000817695.3 Arachis duranensis | reverse complement strand
CTTGGATTCTTTAATCAGAATCTTCGTGGTATAAGCTAGAACTGATGGCGGCATTCAAGAGAATCCGGAAGGTCTAAACCTTGTCTGTGGTATTCTGAGTAGGATTCAATGATTGAATGACTGTGACGAGCTTCAAACTCCTGAAGGCAGGGCGTTAGTGACAGATGCAAAAGAATCACTGGATTCTATTCCGGCCTGATTGAGAACCGACAGATGGATAGCCGTGCCGTGACAGGGTGCGTTGAACATTTCCACTGAGAGGATGGGAGGTAGCCATTGACAACGGTGAAACCCTTGCATACAGCTTGCCATGGAAGGAGCCTTGCGTGCTTGAAGAAGAAGACAGTAGGAAAGCAGAGATTCAGAAGATGGAGCATCTCCAAAACCTCAACCTATTCTCTATCACTGCAAAACAAGTACTCAATTCATGTTCTTTTACTTTTCACAATCAACCCTGATAATTTCTGATATCCTGACTAAGATTTACAAGGTAACCATAGCTTGCTTCAAGCCGACAATCTCCGTGGGATCGACCCTTACTCACGTAAGGTATTACTTGGACCACCCAGTGCACTTGCTGGTTAGTTGTGCGGAATTGCAAAAGTGTGATTGCAATTTCGTGCACCAGTTATGTGGTGAGCTGAGTTCAGTGGAAGAACAATTTGCTAAATGGAAGATAGTATGAAAAAGCAAAACAAGATGCTAATTATGCTAATTTTGATATTTAGTGTTTTGATTGTTGCAGTGTTACATGTAAAGATGTAGAAAGTATGGTTGTTATAATAATGTAATAGTCTATATAAGTCAAAAGTGTACTGTTTATTTTGAGTGCAATGAAGATATATGAAATGTTGTTTAATTTCTCTAAATGAAAGTTGTTCCTTTGCTATTTAATATGCATAGAAGTATGATATTGAGAAAAAAGTAGGAAAAACAAAAGATGAAATGAATTATAATAGATACCGTTGTTTTTTAAATTATATAATGTAGGACACCTAGATAGCCACAAAATAAATATGACACCCTCTCATAACATTTTTCCACCCAAATAACAAAAGTGGTCCACAACACATAATAAAAGTGGTCCAAACCATAAAGAAAGCAGAGTCACAGGTAAACACTAAAAATCCTACATAACACAATAGATATCAAAAGGAAACCCTAAACTGCCTTCAGCCTCAATCAAGTGTGAGGTCAACATGTTCAGGCGGCTGACTTGTTGCCTTCCTAACTCCAATCTTGAGTCTTCCACTTCTTTTCACACCAAAGATTTTGGTCTTGGGTAAAGGTTGAGATGCTGGTGCAGTGGGTAGTGATGATGGTGTAGGCAAGGTGGTGGGCAGTGATAATGGTGTAGGCAATGTGGCCGACTGTGATGGTGGTGCAGGGGTGTTTGGAGGCTGTGATGGTGGTGCAAGGGTGTTTAGAGGCTGTGAGGGTGGTGCAGGGGTGTTTGAAGGCTGTGAAGGTGGTGCAGGGGTGTGTGGAGGTTGTGATGGTGGTGCAGGGGTGTTTGAAGGCCCTGATGGTGGTGCAGTCATAGGTGCAGCCCTCCCTCTACCCCTTCCTCTGCCCATCCCTACTGCTGCTCTTCCTCTGCCTCTCCCTCTAACCATCCTGGATCTAGCAGTAAGAGCAGCTGCAGATCCATTTGCTTCAACAGCAGACCCAGGTTCATGTTAGGATTTGGTTGAATTAGTCCCACATTACTTAGGATAGCAAATGGAGTGTGTGGCCTAGGCTATAAATATGAGGTTAAGTTCTCCATATTTTTTTGCACCAGTCGAAAACACTTAAAGCTTGTATCTGACTTTTCTTTTTCTCTATACCTTTTGATTAGAGAGTGTTGTGAGGTGTAGTTAAATATTTGCTTTGAGAGTGTGGGTGTACTGGGGTGCCGGTGTTAGAGAAAAAGAAGTCTATGTGTTGTAACAATTTTCACATAGTGATATTCTCTGGTTGTCATTTGGCAATGGCCGTAGTTTTTTCTCCGGTAATTGGAGTTTCCACGTTAAATTCTTGTGTTGTGATTGTGTCTATTTTATTTCTCTGTGAAAGGTATTTTCTCAAGGGGGAATGGTGTATTATTCCTAACAAGTAGTATCAGAGCTTCAGTTCGGTGGGATTTATTCTTAGTATGCTCTGTGGTTGCAGCCTAGTCTGACCTTCCACATCAGAAAAGAATTTTGTCCTATAGCTTGAGGTTGATCTTTGGTTGCTGTTGTTGTTGCTGGAAGGCAGTGTGACACTGTGAGAGTGCAGTTTGAAAAGGTTCTAGCTAAGGAAAGACCTGGTATTTAAGTGTGTCCATTGTGACCCACCTCTCTTTCCTGGGGACTCTTCCTAGTACACGGTCTACAGTTGAGTTATACTATTCCAGTATACGGTTGCAACAATGTCAGGATATTCAAGTGCTGTGAAGTTTGAAATAGAGAAATTTGATGGAAGAATCAATTTTGGCTTGTGGCAAAATACAAGTCAAGGATGTGTTGATACAATCAGGTTTGCACAAGACGTAGAAGACAAGAAGTATCCTCATGGTATTACCGCACTGCGATGGATAAGGATAAGTTGTGGCAATCGGATCCACAATTGCACACGGGCATTGGTTGGCGTTGAGATGCAAAATGTGTGGCGGAGTTATGTCGATGGCTGAAGAACTTCCAGGAAAAGCCAATTTGGAAGTTGCACCATGAATTTTCAGCAAGGTTTCGATCTGTACCAAGGTAAAATGCTTGGAGTGGTCTAATTCCAAGTGAGTATACTTTCATGGTGGAGTATGATAATTCTCTGAACTATGATTGTCGGTATAGACAATGGCAACAAAGAATTGTCGGTGTTGACTATGGAAGCTGAAGATGTGTGACTATTTAAATCAAGGTGGAGATTGTTAGGATTTGGTTGAATTAGTCCCACATTGCTTAGGATAGCAAATGGAGTGGGTGGCCTAGGCTATAAATATGAGGCTAAGTTCTCCATATTTTTTTGCACCAGTCGGAAACACTTAAAGCTTGTATCTGACTTTTCCTTTCCTCTATACCTTTTGATTAGAGTGTTGTGAGGTGTAGTTAAATATTTGCTTTGAGAGTGTGGGTGTACTGGGGTGCCGGTGTTAGAGAGAAAGAAGTCTATGTGTTGTAACAATTTTCACATAGTGATATTCTCTAGTTGTCATTTGGCAACGGCCGTGGTTTTTTCTCCGGTAATTGGAGTTTCCACGTTAAATTCTTGTGTTGTGATTGTGTCTATTTTATTTCTCTATGAAAGGTATTTTCTCAAGGGGGAATGGTGTATTATTCCCAACAGTTCATTAGCAGCAGCATCACCTCCTCCAATTCCAGCAGCAGCATCAGATCCTTGTGTGCCTTCAGGAGCTACAACATAAAATAGCAATTAATAATAGTTTCTCAACATATGAACAAAATAACGGAGTAACCAATACCTATCACTATAGGATTTGGACAAAGTCTCCTATTATGTCCATATTGGCCACAATTACTCCAGGTAACAGAAGTTCCAGTTCTTCTATATTTTGTTTGTGTTCTATTTTCATCGGGTTTCCTTATCCTAACCATCCTTGGCCTTCCTGGTTTAACTCTGGAAATTGGAGGGATGATGGTATCACATTGTATCTTTGGCCACATGTTTTCTCCATTGATTGGTGATATTGACTGCCCATATGTAGCAAGGTATGCTGCCTTGCTGTAGTAGTTACTACAATAATCTTCCGGGTTATCACCCTTCTCAAAAATAGCACAGTAAGCATGTGGACAGGGCATACCACACAAGCCCCAAAACCTACAACTACACTTTTCAGCCATCAAATCGACCACAAACTTTTCCATGATCATCCTGTTCTCATGGTGGACTTCAACTGTCTATATCATCAGTCTCATATCTATCAGATATGCCCCCAACTTGCTCATCACCCTCCTTTAAATCTTCATCACCTTCTGCTATTCCAATTACTGCAGTTTCTTCATCATTTAGTGGGCCAGTAAATCCCCCAAATGCCTATGATTGTGGATCATTATCCTCCACCTCAAACCCAAAGTGATCCTCATGGTCACCATCATTAGCACTGTCATCAAATACCTCTTCATTAATAGAAGGCTCTGACTCAGCATCCACTTCAATCTCTATCAACCCAGAGGCAGAGCCATTATCTTCACCTTCCTCTGGCACATAATCAGCATCACTTGAAGTGATTTCAATCTCGTTACTTTCTCTGGCTCCATCGACAACGTATACCTCGCAATGTTTGCAGGAACTTGACACCAGTGACCTAGCCATTCTCATCGCATCCTCATGGACTTCATCTCTCTAAGACCTGACTTCAAATCCATCCCAGGTTCCTTGTACCATACCCTGGAGAAACCCTTATACCCTAGTTGCTTTAGCTGACTGACAATGTCTTGCAATGACCATTCATCAACGTCAAAATGTAAATCCTCCACAACCATTCCTCCTAAATACTCTAATCGGTGCCCACTGTCAACAAATTTGCCACCATGGTGGATTTCAATAGTGAAATCTGAATCACCCATAACTACATACCAAAAATAAGAAAATACAATACCATAAATCCCTCTTCAACTATTTTCAGAAACAAAAAGGAAGCTCTAATAAATAATGTGGCAAATTTTCCTAGGAGAAAAAAAGAAAAAACTTTCAACGACTGACAAAGTTAAGCGTTGTCTTATCTAGAAGTAGCACCAACGCCTACGACGACGGCAGTGACATCGGAGAAGCGAAACTCTCCAGCAATATTCCAGTGGAGTTGATCTCGGCAGCTGACGGAGTATGCAACCAACGAACAAATAAGGGGAGGAACGTGAATGAGATTTTTCTCTAAGTTTAGGAAAACGAACAGTGTTCTTCTAAGTGTGGGAGGATTATTTTGGTATTTCAAAAAATAGGAGTGAAAGAGAATTAGGGATTTAGGAAAAAGTTAGAGAATCTTTAATTTAGGAACGGAATATTCCGTTAAAGCTAACTGTTTGGTCACGGTAGGGACCTAATTGAAAAAAAATAGGTGCAGAGACCCAATTAAAAGGAAAAAAAAAGTATAGGGACCTAATTAAAAATTTCGCGAAACTATAGGGACTAACAGAGTAATTAAACCTTATAAATATAAGCAAGAAAAAATATAATACTAATTCAGTACTAAAATTTTATATAATACAAAATAAGTTATTTCTAATGTAATCTAAACGAAACTATATTTGTCACAATCTAAAATGAGTCATGATTGACGCTCAGAAAGATAATTTCCTAACAAGTTTAACAAATTCGAATATAAGATAAATAAGAAAGTTACAAATATTTTTAATAAATTTATAGTTTATAGAATAAATAATTACATATTTTTGACAAAAAATAAAATAAATAAATAAATGTGAATAGATCTTGTCTGTGACATATGGAGCACATAATATATAGGAACTCAATAAAAAATAAGTACTCATCGTAGATCGTTACTCTTGAATAGAAAGTCTCACATAGTCAAGTATTTGTTCCTGAAAATTAGAAAAAACGAGTGAGTTTTGCAACTTAGTTACTAGACAATACATCTATAATTGACATGAGATCATATAAGTATTATTATCAAAGTAATTTTAATTAGAAAATAGTAGTTGATAATAATAAGTGAATCAATAAAGGAGTTCTCATACAGAAATCAAATCAAAAGTCCATAATTGGGCGACTCCACCTCTGTGGGTAACCCTTTCCTCTTGTATGTCCTAACAAAATAACAGATCTAACGTGTGGCCTACATGTTAGGCTAGCAACACCCCTGTTAGCTGGAACCTGAGTTAGATACATCTAAGTTAACATCATAACCACCGACACCGTTAACTACGGTTTTCTCATACGAGCCTCCCAAACCAATTCAAAACATATAATTTTAAATACAATAAATCTTTGATCTTTCAAATACATAAGGTATTGAATCAAATCAAATCAGATAATACTTCCTTATCAGAAATCTTTTCCAATTATACTTTTTCAATCATAAGAAAATTCAAACATATTTCACAATTTCAAAATAAGTGAATACCAACAAATACTTCAGCGTGCGTTTGGTTAGTGGGTGTGTCTACCCAAGACATAGACACGGAAGCACACGTTTTCTGTTTGGTTAGTTAGACACAAAATTTTGATAGACACGGGAATACACAAAGGCACACAAAGACATAAAATTTGTGTATAGCAGAGAGGGATGGAACACTAAACTTGAGACATAGACACACTACCTTTAACATTTAATTTTCATAATTACCCTTCAAATTCTTATCCTTCCTCAGTTCCTTTCATCCATTTTTCCTTCCACTTCCAAAATACAGACTACCATATTTTTTTCTTGTCACTCTGACCACCACTACCTCTCCGCCCGTCGTACTACTAGTCTGCCGCCACGTCTCTTCCTCCTTTCCTTCCATCAAAATCACTGCCGCCTCTCTTCCTCCTTTCCTTCCACCGCCTCTCTTCCACCCAGATCACCGCCTCTCCTCCCTTTTTTCCATCCAAACCACCGCTACCACCCTATCCCTTCTTCCCTTTTCTTCTCCCTCACTTTTTTTTGTCTCTTCATGATTGTCTCTTCGCCGCCGTCACCTTTTGCGATTGTTGCCTCTGCTTCTCTTTTCGTCGAGGATCCAGATCTGCGCACTGTTCTCTCGTCTTTCACCATTTTTTCAAATCGTTCTCAGTTCTTCCTTGCACTGTGTTTCTAGATCCGTATTTTATTACTATGTTCTAGATCCGTTCTTCCTTCTGGCACTATTTTTTGTATAATTTAATTTTTTTGTTTGAATTTTTGTTAAATTTTGATAAAATAATCTTGTATTAATTTTGTTAGATTGATTTTTTTGTTGATATTTGTTGTATTAAATTTGTTATTTAGTTTTAGATTGTTATTGGTAATTATTTTTTGTTGAGATGGTGGCTGATTGTTAATGGTTTGGTTGAGATAGTAGTTGTGTAGTGATGGTACTGGTAACATATTGCAATAACGGTAATATTGAAATTTAACAAGATTATGATTTGTGTCTTGTGTTTTGTATTTGTATACCAAACAAGTTTAAAAAATTTGTGCCATATTGTGTCTGTGTCTTCAATGTCTATGTCTCTGTGTCTATGTATTAAAGGATACACTAAACAAACGCAGCCTCAATGCTTCAAAGTATATATTCGAGTAAAATCAAATGTTCTAAAATAATATAAAACTTCATCAAACATATATATAGTCTTATATAAAATTTCTAACGCATGAGCTTCATAAAAATAAGTATTCAACTATAATAAATCAGTTATTCTAATCAAATCAAAGTTCTTCAACAATAGTTTTATAAATATAATTAAAACTCAAAATGACATAAACCGAAAGGTTAATGGTTATCAATGTAAATTCTATTCACAACTTAATTCCAAGGGATTGAAGATATCGAACCCAGAGTGCCAAATTTAAGGTGAGGATGATTGAAGTAGAATGGAACGAATGAGCGCAGAATTTGAACCGAAACAGTGACAAGGTGGAGTTGGCGATAGTTTGGGATACTGACAGAAACGGTTCAACTTTAGCGGCACCAACAGCTCCAACAGTAAAGACGATGGCTTAGTTCAGGTTCACCTGAACGGTGACAACGATCCCCAACGCCGACGACAGCGACAACAACAGTGGTAGCAACAGATTGTTTCTCCTTCTTTGTGTTTTTCTCTCCACAAACTCCTCTCTCTTCGAAGTCCTAAATCTACAACCACAACGACGACAGCAACAGCTCGCGACGATAACGACGAAGACAACTTCACTCGACTCCACGAGCGACGATGGTACATGGCTACAGCGAGGACGAAGCCTTCCTCCTTCTTCTCCGTCGCACGCTTTCTTCTCCTCCCTCCTGTCTTCTTCCTTTCTTCTTTTTCTTCTTCCCGTTTTTCCTCTTTCTCTTTTTCTTCTTTTTCTTTTCTTCTCTCAGTGGATGAGGACGAGTGTGTGTGGGGCTGAGAGTTAGTGAAGGGTGAGATGAGTAAGGAATGTTGGCATATGTCTAGAGTTAGAAAAAGAGAAAAAATATTTAAGAGTGGATCCCACCATCTTGTTTATTTATTTATTTACTTTTTGTTTTTGCTATTACAATATTTAAATTTGAAATAAAAATTATAAAATGGATTAGTTAAGGGTGTGATATGTCATTAGAAAGAAAAAACGCTTTATCATCATAGAAATTTGTGGAGGGTTGCCAACTGAATTTTTGTTTTTTCATATTCATCTAACTTTTTTAAAACTTTAATATGCTTCTTTCAATCTAACACATGTTATTCCACTAGTTGTATATCCAAAAATACGTTCAGATTTGTTAAAATCTGTTGAACATACCAACTACATCATTAACACGGTGAAAAAAACCTTCTGCAGCCGCGGCCATTCTTGTATTCACACAAATACTTTAATATTTGCTCTTAAATACCAACAGAAACGATAGTTCATGCAAGCCATGGGTGTATAAAATAAAATGAGAGTAAACTAATACAATAGCATAATTATTATACAGGTATTTTCTGTCTCTCATATACGTCATTTTTATTTTTTTATTAGAATTGACAAAATAACCTCATTTTTGTATATAGATCTTCTTAATTGTTTTTCCTATTGTTATGGATATAGTTGCAACATTAATACTTGTTTCATAATAACAACAAAATTCATAAGACAATAAAATAAAAAAAATTACCATCTGGTTTGGTTCTTTGCTTTTACTTTTTTCAACATGTGATACTTTAAGTTTTTTATTGTTTATATTTTACAAATATTGTTTCTACAATTTTTAGAATAATTATTAAACCTTGAAATTAAATATGGATAAAATTTTTATAAATATAAAAAGAATAAAAGATAGATAATACAACTAGAATTTAAAACAAGATATAAAAGTATAATAAGGTACTCATCAATTTTGTTAAAAATAAAAATATCTTGTAACTTAGAGTACAAGAGTGAGTACATATAAGAATTTAGTATTATGAATTAAACATATAAAATTAGATGATGTTATACGTGCAAATAATTTTACAATATCTAATGTCATTATTAACGAAATTTCAATAGTTAAAAATTTACAAATTTTTCAATAGAATTATGTGAAGGTTTGATAGGAAACTATATTCTCTAGAATGATGTTTGTAAAAGTTGAAAACTACACCTAACTTACTTGAGGAACTCTACATATCAAAGATGAGCGAAGTACAAAGGTTAGGCCGGATTCTATGGCAATGATTATGAACATGAACCATTCACATCCTTAAAGATCTTGAAATTACACGACATGTCTTTATGGGAAGAGTTGTTAAATAGCAACCTTGATGAATAAGGTGCAACATTGTCTCCTTCACTTAAAGAGCTTCATATAATCAGATATCCTAAATTGATAGGAAGGTTGTGATATGTTTTCTTCCCTTAAAAATTTAGGTATTATTGGATGATGTCAAGTTCTCACAAGTCCAATACCAAGATATCCAAAGTTGAGAGAATTAGAGCTAACTGAATGTAATGTATTGGATCATAATCTCTCACATGAACTATCAAAAATATTTTCAATTATTATTAACTTTAGCACATAAAATTAAAACTATAACATAAAACATCTAATATAAGTAGAAAAAGGCAAAACGGATAAAAAAGATATTATAGTGAAGAAAGAAACACAAACGCAAACAACTCAACTAATTAATGGAGGAGAGTAACAAATAATAAAATATGACAAAGAACAAAGTATTGTGTAATATAAATATTTCTTTGTGTACTTTCTGTGTACTCTTTATTTATGATTGAATTAACACCTAATTCTAATCGTGCATGTAATCGAAGATTCTTGATTTTTTTTTTCTTCTTATACTTGATATGTGTCAACTTGAGTGCTGGATATTGTTTTTACTACATATACTTTTTTTTTAATTTATTCCCCAAATTCACTGCAACACCTATTAGCATAATTTAACAAACAAACTAATATTTGTATTTATTTTATAAGTTTATTTAGTGTTTTATATACAAAATAATCAAATACAACAATATTAAAAAAATAACAAAAAATTATATATGAAGAATTTGTTATTCATTTTTAATTATAAAATTATGTAAGAATGCATGATTATCTCTTTATGTGACTGTGCAAACAAAAAATATAATTTCTAAATTTAAATATTTGTTAAAGCAAATATTTTAATATATTAAAATATATATTGCTAAATCAATTTTTATTTTAATTATGATGTAATTTTTTGTTTTAAGAGTTATATAAATTATTTTATAATTAATTTTAAAATAAAAACATATTTATTATTTTTAATTATCTAAAAAATTATTAACAAAATATTTATAATATTAGTTTTCTTACATGTACCGGTCTAAATATAGTTGTATTAAAAGTTAAAGAAAAGTTGAAACCAAGAAAGTAGATAGTACTTGTTAGTTTTTTACTTTTTATTGGTTCAGACATTGCTTCTTGTAGGGTTTTCCATTTTGTTATTGTTACATTTCTTCCTCTACTTCAGTGCTGCCAAGAGACTAAATCTAGAATCAGAAGCTTATGGAAACAACAACCAGTTGTTTCTAAACTGTTATTATCACAATAATTGATCAAGAATTACACCTTTGCTCTTGGTTTTAAGAGAAATTTACTCATGAATTATTATGCTACCCTTGTTAGATTGTTCTTGAGGAGATTATGTCCTAAATCTTATTAAACTAATCATCTATAGTTCTACAGTAATAATACCTTCCAACAAAATCAGGTAATAGAGGAACTTATGATTCATCCTCTTGAAGTTACATAAGCATTTATTAATAGAGATTATTCCAAACTGATGTAAAATTAGTCCCGTTGTTGGTTGGCATAAACCTTGATGCAGTGGTACTCATCACTTGTTGGATTTAGCTTAGCTTTGTGCACCGATGAGATACTTAGCAAAAATTATCTTACGAAAATAAAAGAAAAAACTCAACTACTAACGATGCAATTTACAAATTACAAGTCATTGTGGTATTTGATGAAAAATTTTGCTACCAAAAGATAAAACTTGATGAACATTGTTGTTGCGATAAGAGATTGCAATTGATATGAAAGTGTCTTATATACCTGATTTAACTAATTTAAAGACATAATCACTTGTATCTACCAAA
>NC_029774.3:9305860-9326121 GCF_000817695.3 Arachis duranensis | reverse complement strand
ATAATAGCAATTGGTTCTAACAAAATTAGATTACTCTTTAAAATAAGTTTTACTTGCAATATCTAGTTAGAATGTTGGAGTTATCATTTTTTAAAGGAAAAGAAATCACTTAGGTAAAATTTGTTTTTAGAAAAGATTGGAATTTAGTATTGTATTTGATAATTAGAAATTAGAATTAAAAGTTTAGTTCCTTCAATATTTTTAGAAAATGAAAATATAGGAATTCAAATTTTTAAAACGGAAACTTCAATTTAATAATATTTTTTTAATTATTTTTATTTAATTTTTTAATTTTAAATTTATTTCTTAATTTTTATATTTATGGGAAATCCTCTATCGCCCGAGAACCGTGGGGATTTCAAAGAAGGTTGGGCCACACCAGAAGTGGATGTATGAGAGAAAAGAAAGAGCTCGTGGTCTGAATGAGGTCTTTGAAAGACGACCGGATCGGGGAATTGTCTTAGCGGCATTCCCTTGCCGTTGGATTCCAGCCTCAAGACTCTGTCACTGGGCCGGCCGTCTCCCCTTCCTAGGGCTTCGCCCACTGCTTTCATAGATGTCGTGCTTTGTCACAGAGCTAATGGTAATGGATGCCAATTACGTTCTCCTGCTCCAAAAGAAAGCATTCACCGACTTACTTACGTAATCGCGAATCAGGGAAGAGGTTTAAGCTGATAAATTGCAATTTATAAATTATAAGAAGACTTAAAATGGAATGCCTTTGAGAGCAGAATGAATGCCTCTGCCCCCATCGACATGCCTAGATCATTCTCTTTCTTCTCTCCGGCTGTACAACTCATCCTACCTGAGCTTTAGCAGTGCTTTATCGATTGATTGGTGCCTTATATAGCCCGTGCTAAGGACTTTCCACTTCGTAATATCTTGACTCAAAAGCAAAGAGCTCCCACCGCCGATTGTAGATTGAAGTGAGTACCTCCTCTTGTCGACTCTGAACTCATGGTAGCATGTAAAAAGCGGTAAAAGCATGCTTTCCTCCCAGTTCCCAGTCTTTCCCTGGTCCTAACGCTAACGGACCAGTCAGCATACCTGGACCGGAGTGAGTGCATTGATGTAGAGAAGATGGGATAGAGTCAGTGTGCCGTGAGTGGAAGGAAAAACATCTCTTCTTTCCAGGAGCATTCTCGTGTAAAATGAAAAGGGCTACCAAGTTCAAAATAATCTTTTAATAAAGAAGTTAAATGTAATTTCTTTTTTTACGTAATTCATCTGGACATCAAATTAATAAATAATTGATTTCATAGATAACTTTTTTCTTTCTTTGTATAGAAAAGTTTTTGTTTTTTTTTTTGGTGGACTAATTCAAACGCTAATAACAACTTTGCTCATTTTATGAAAACTAGAGTAAGACGGAGAAGTAGATTATTTATATTATATAGTATAAATATTATATTAAAAATATTTTAGAGAACATATTATAAATAGATTTTAAATTTATTTATTTTTAAAAAAGACATAAGTTATTTATATTAGAACTATACAGAACTGCATTTTTTTTCTTCATTTTTTGATTTGTATTCATGGCTACACTTTGTCTTTTTTTACGATTTTTTTGTTTGTAAATAATTAAAAAAATAAATAAATGAGAATAGAAAACATATAACATTTTAGAGAACATATTATAAATAGATTTTGAATTTATTTATTTTTAGAAAAGACACAGGTTATTTATATTAGAGTTATACAAAATTACATTTTTCTATTTTTTTTAAATTTTTCGATTTACATTAATGGTTACCCTTTATCTTTTTTTGCGGTTTTTTGTTTGTAAATAATTAAAAAAATAAATAAACAAAAATGAAAAACATATAAAAATGTTATATTAAATTTAAAAAATTTTTGACAATTAGTATGAGAGATTAAGAAATTAAGAGTAGTAAGAATCTTAATATGTATAAGTTGTAGAATTTGAATATTTGTAACTGAAATTTTTTATAATTATTATTATTATGACACTTTTAATGTATGTTTATTGCATTTAATTAGTACTTGATGTTTCAATTGAATAATAATAGATAAGAGTTTTTTGTTTTAATTTTTTTAAAACATTTTACTAAATAATGATTGGTTTATTTTTATCCTTTGTCAAATCATTAGAATTGCTGATGTGGCATCATTAGCAAAAAAAGAGATAATTTAAACTTATTGTGGAGAGAGTTAGTATCAGTTTTTATATATTATAAATAGATGTTAACAATTACTTTGCTCTACTTCTGATCCTGTGTATATTCATCTTTTTATTGTAAGTGATAATAAAAAAAATAATAATGAGAGTAAAAAAAAAAGGATAAAAAAACTTTAGATTCTTCTATGGGCATGGCACATTGAACTGATGCACACCCTCACCGGAAAGTTGTTGCTTCTTCTGAATTTCAACCCAATACTAAATAGAAAATGGCATAAAAATGTAATTAAATAAATCAACAATTCTTAACTAACATGAACTTAATATAATTGTCAGTGAAGCAATGAAGACATGAATGAATGTTGTTTTAAACATACATATGCATCGAAATCTTGGGTCTTCACCTGATATTTAATTATTTATCCATTGATCCAACTAATTGTAATCTCTTTAGTCTTCAATGACTCTGTAGGGAACGAGAGAGACCAAGCTTCTGTATTCCCCTCCATCCCTTTCACACTTGTCTTTTAACAATGAGCAACCTCTAATGGTAAGATGAGAAAGGGAGTGGACTAGTCTATCTAAAGGCAGAAATGCAAGCTTATCACAAGCTTCAATCTCCAGAGTTCTAAGAGATGCTAGGAACTGAATTCCAGTGTTCTCTAGAGAAGTAAGACTTGGAATTCCACTGATATAAAGAGAAGTTAGTGATGTCATTGCATGTAGACCCCAAGCAGTGTCAGGTGAGAGCTCAGTACAGCTGCGAATAGAAAGTGACTCGAGTTTTGGAGCAGGCAACCCTCCTTCTGGAAACAAAACCAGTTTGGAGCAGTCTTTTAGTTCCAACTTCCGAAGATATGGGAGGCAATTTGGAGGAGATGAAATCTTCTTGAGGTTGCTACAGCCTTGTACCTGAAGTTCTTCAAGGTTGGTGAAGAGGGACATTGGAAAGGATATGAGAGAACTACAGCAAAATCTTAAGTGTAATCGTTTAAGAGCAGGATACTGGTGAGACTCATGTGTTGAACTTGGAGAAACAAATAGTTCTAAATTCCTGCACTCGTAGATCTCAAGTGATCTTAGACTACTTGGTAGTAGGCCCTCCCTAAAGACAGTGGTTAGAGATGAGCAATTTCTTATGATTATGGTTTCAAGACATTCATTTTCCTCCATCATTCTCTCAGACAATGATTCCAATGCATCGCAACCAGTTAGCTCGAGTGTTGTTAATTTCGGCACCCACGGCATTGAGCTTGTAAGAGCTTGGCATGCTGTGATCACTAGTTTTCGTAGCGAAGGAAGTCGACGAGGCAACTTTCCAATCAATTTAGGACATTTGCTTATCTCAAGTTCTTCAAGTGAAGGGAATCTTGATTCTTGTTTAGCTCCGCAAGTCGACCACTCTTCCCAGTTGGGCATGTCCTCAAACTTCATGATCTTCAAGGATTTGAATGACTCAGTTATGCTTCCATAGAATTCTAGGCCCAACTTCTGTAGTCCTCTCATCTTTGATACATAGAGTTTCTCAAGAGAGGGAAGTTGTCCAAGTGATGGTAGGGACAAACAACTTTCACAATCCACAAGCTCTAAGACTACCATACTAGAGAATCTAATGCACCTGCCATTCCAAGATTGGCATGTAGTGATCACTAATTTAACCAGGGAAGGAAGTTGATCAGGTAACTTTCCAGTAAATTTTGGACATCTAGTTATGTGCAGCTCTTCGAGTGAAGGGAATCTTGCAGCATGTCCGGGTTTGCTGGATGACCACTCTTCCCAATTAGGCATGTCTTCAAACTTTAATATCTTCAAGGTTTTGAATGGCTCAGTTACATAGCCATAAAACTCTGGACCTATCCTCTGCAGACCTTTCATTTTTGCTATAGAGAGTTTCTCAAGGGAGGGTAATTGTCCAAGTGATGGCAGTGAGAAGCAAGTTTTACAATCCACTAGCTGCAGAACCACCATCCTAGAAAATGCAGAACTCCCCAACCAATTTGGCAACATACTACCTCCAAAATTTTGAATTTTTAGCCTCTTCACATTTTGATGTGGCACCAACATATTGAGTACTGCAGTTTCATTGTCCACATTATGAGCTGTAGTTGTCCATTTGAATTCTAACTCATGAAGGTATTTCTTGCTCCTCAACCTTGCATTGGAAGCTTCTATTGCATCAGCCACATTCTGCAGGTTCCCTATCGAAAGCGCTCCACGAAGCTCTAAAAGGCTCCCAAGCTCACTAATTTTGGACCCCCTTCCATTGCTTACAATGAAATCAGTCAACACTTGAAGGGAATTCAGTCTACCAAACTCTGCCGGCATCTCCATAACTTTGCTTCCACTAATATCAAGATGGCGCAGATTGATGAGTTTGAACATGTTTTCTGGTAACTTGCTGAGACGGCGACATCCTGATAAAATAAGTGTTTCCAAGTTATACCAGCTACAGACATCAGGAGGCAAACACTCAATTGTGGTGTTAGCAAGATTCAGGTACCTTAGATGTAATGAGTTTCCAATTGAAACAGGAAACTTGGTAATTTCATAATAGGACAGAGAGAGCACACGCAGGGGATTTTGTTTTTCCAAGAGATCTTGAACCATTCTAGTAAATGCATATTTGCTTCCAGATTTTGAGGATCTAAATGGGAGGAAGGTTCTCAGTTGTTGGCATTCTGTGAAGGAATCCAAGTTGTCAAGAGCTTCATATTTGTCCTGCGAAAAGGATAAATGGCGAGCCCAGTTCTTAATCCTTCTTGTATTGTTATCTCCTAGCATGTAACAGAAATCGCCTGCAACAAACTGAGCTAAGTCGCTGATAAGATCATGCATCATAAAGTGTGATTTGTCAAGAGTTGACTCATGAAAAAATGACCTAAAATGCAACTCTTGAAAGCACTCATCTCCTATATCTTCCATTCTCTTCTCTGTGTCTGGTTGTGGCAGAATACCTTCAGCCATCCATAGATAGATCAAGTCCCACTTTTTTATTTCATGGCCTTTAGGAAACACGGAACAATAAGCAAAACATCGCTTTAACAGCGGAGGCAAATGGCAATAGCTTAATATCAAAGCAGGAAGTATGCTGTTCCTACCACTTGGTAACTCCCATATGTGACTCTGGGATACACTTTCCCAATCTTCAACATCCTCTTTGGAACGAACAAGGCTTCCCAGTACTTTTGCAGCCAGAGGGAGACCATTGCATTTTCTCACAATTTCCTTGCCAATTCTTGCTAGGATAGGATACTCATCCGGGTTCCCATGTTTGAAGGAACAACCTGAGAATAACTTCCAAGTATCCTCATGAGAAAGAGGGGAGAGGGAATGAGTTAAGAAGGCTTGAATTGCCATTGCAACACTTTGACTATGTGTGGTGACAATAATTCTACTTTCCCAGCTTTTCCCAGATTGAAATGGCCTTCGGAGCATGTCCCACTCGAGAGAATTTATGCTCGAAAAGCCATCCAAAACAAGCAGAAACCTGTGTCTTGCCAATATATCCTGAAGCTTGACTTGGAGCACATTCAAGTCTATGATGTTGGAATATTTGGGAGCACAGGACTCGAAAATCTTCTTGGTTATTTCATACACACCAGATGCCTCTGGTATGGAGGCCCATGATCTTAAATGAAAATGGTTCCTCACCCTTATATCATTGTACAGAATCTGAGCAAGAGTAGTCTTACCTACCCCTGCCATTCCCACAATTGCCACTACAGGAACCCCTTCTACTCCACCATGCAGCAACTCCCCTGAAAGCAGAGAATCGATAATTTTCTCCTTGTCATCATTTCTGCCATACACTCTTTGTTCATCCACCAACGAAGTTGTAGGTAAAGCTAATGAAAGTGGTTTGTTTTTATTAACACCAACACCACCTTCCTTAAGACCAAGAAGATCTTTATGCTCTATTATAGACTTCAACCTCTCAACAATCCTCTCAACTTTTGACTTAACTCTTTCAGCAAAAGGATTGAGAGAAGAGGCATAGTCTCTAACCTGATCCAAGGTGGTACGAGATCCAGGTTCCATAATTTCTTGCAAGGCTTTAGTGGCAATCTCGTCCAAGAGATCATCAGCATCAAAGACAGCATTTTTGAGCCTATCAACCCATTCCTTCACCAATTGATCAGTAAGCTGTTTCTCCTCGGCATCATCGAGGACCGCAGTGACAGATAGCAACAGCATCTTGAGCTTCTCAAGAAGTGACTGATTAAGATGGTTGACACGGAAGAAGTCTATGAGCTCACGACGTGCTATCCTGTCGAACAGCACTTGCAGAACGGCAGAGACTAATGAACCAGTCCAATCAACCATGGTGGCTAAGGTGGAACACCTTGCTTTGTGCAGATTCTGGAAGAAGGAAGGCACAATGGAAAAGGATGAAACTTCAGTGTGTAATGTGTTACTAGCGTAGTTGACTCGTTTGACTTTATAATGTGTGTTGTCTTCTTTGTTCTTTGTTTTTGTTAAGGAAAGAATATATTCATTCATGACCATGCCTCAGCTTAGCCCGTGGATAACGACAATTTTGCATTAAACTATGCAAGACAATCATAAATAACAGTAATGATTACTACAAGAGGTGTGAGCAGCGAGGATTTTGTAATTTGTAGTTATTAATTAATTATTATTAATATTTTAAATAATATAAAATTATATTTAATGATATAAAATTATTTATTTATTTTATAAATTAAATATTGATTAAATTTTAATAAAAATACTAACCTCTAAGATTTATTCTTTAAAAAATGAAGGACAACAAAAAAAAATGAAAACAATGAGTATATGGCGTGTTTGGTCTTATTATTTGAATTTTTTATATTTTTTACTTTTATAATTTTATAAAAAAATAAAATAAGATGTAAAAACTTTTAAAAAAATATATTATATCAATATTTTTTATATTTGATAGATCTTGCTAACGAACTACTATGTATTTGTTATAGAACATTAATTATATTTAATTAATCTTTTTTTTTATTTTAGTGTTATTTATCTAAGAGACTAAGAGTTTTCTTAATAAATATTTTATTAAACAATTTTACTTAAGAAGTGTTTTTAGACTACTAATTAAAAATATTATTAAAAATATAAAATAAATGTTAATTTTACAAGTTTTTATGCATTCAATATATCGATAAATAAAAACTTCTTTTCATTCTCTTATTCAATATTTTTAAAATACTTTTTAGCTAAATATTTTATTTGTTTATGCTACTACTTATGAAGAATATTATAAATACAATGTTTTAATAAAAAGAACATAATTTAAGTTTTCAATGTTTCAAATATATTAACAATGAATTAAAAGAGTAAAAGCTCCGTATCTGTAGTCCTTAGAACAATTTTAAATAGATAGCACTAAAATAAAAAGTGAATGGAAATACACAGATGTAATTAACGCTCCTTAACAGGGTGAATGCGGATTGATATTAAAATTATCGGATCTAATATCTGTAATTTTTGAGATTGGATCCGATCCAATTCACACATTTACGAATCAGATATCGAATATATCTACAAAATACAAAAATATTTTTAAAAATTTATTCTTATTAAAAAATATTAATAAAATTTATTTTTTTTCTATTATTTTAAATATATTTACTCTTAAAATAATATTAAACATACTTTTTTTAAATAATAAATTAAAATAATACAATATATATGATAACTTAAAATAAAATATAAAAAAATATTCACTACAATATTTTTGAACTATTGTAACATATAATATAAATAACCTTTAAAAAGTGTTGTTTAAAATAGTAAAAAACAACATTTAAGATTTGTTGCAAAGAAATAAAATTATTGCAACTCTTTATTAACCAACATACTACAAACGTTCTCTTTGATCAATTTAAGATACATGTGAAAAAGCGTTGCTTTATAAATTAAATAGGCAACACTTATAGTATTTATCTATTATACTTTCTAAGAGTTGCCTTTAAATGTTTAATGAACTTCCCATTGTAAGTGTTGTTTAAAGTTATTTCACTAAATTTTTATTTTATTTATTTTTTAAAATTACTCTTCTCCTCCTAAACTCAACCAAAATTAAGAAAAGAAGCACAAAACACATCAAGCAATAATTGATTCATCACATTCCTGGCTACCATTACTTAGAAACAAAACTCAAGTCTCGAACCATACCATTTCAAAATCAAAATTCTAACCCTAACTCAATTTTCCCCTTTAACGAAATTGACGCGCGTTCTGCATTCCTATCTGCTCGTCGTCGTCGTGTTCATCACTGCTTAAGCTCGCGTCGTATTCTTTTGCTCGCATCGCGTTCTGCTATAGTCTGATCTGATGTGTTCTTCTACCCTCGCCGTTCTGAAACTTCTGCTCTTCTCCGCCATTTTGAAATCTCTTCTCCACTCCACCGTTCTGAAACCTCTGCTTTGCTCCGCCGTGGTGCCGTGCTCTGTCCATCTCAGGCAAGTCGACAACTCTCCGCCGTTCACTTCTTCCTCTCAAGCATATCGCCTCTCGCCTCGGTCCTTAGGCATCTCTTCCTTGAAGGCGCCATCGTCCTTGAAGGCTTGCATAGGTCTCTCAGGCATGACAAAAATTTCTTCCAGATTTTACATAATTAATTTAGTTGAATTGTTGAAATAACAAAACTATTCAAAGACTTGTTTTCTACTTCTTTTTCTTCTTCGACTTATTCAGTGCTCCATGGTCCACACTTCAATCCCGCGGAATCAAGCCATTTTCTCCACTTCTTAATTTGAAGCCTTGAAAAAAGCAGTAATACCTCATAATTGGTTCGAGACTTATACATGTCACCAATTTTCAATTATGTGGCTTGAAATGGTCCTGTGATGACAGGAAACTTGCTTCTGGAGGTAATGATAATCAGGTATGTTTCTATTAACACTAGTGTAGATTAAAAAACAAAACATGATTGAATGTAATGATTTATTATTATATGAGTAGCTATTAGTATGGAATCAGCACTCTCAGCAACCGGCATTGAGACTCATGGAGCACACAGCTGCCGTGAAGGCTATAGCATGGTTGCCTCACCAGAGCGGTCTCCTTGCGTCTGGCGGTTCCACCGCCGATAGGTGTATCCATTTCTGGAACACTACAAATGGTCATCAGTTGAACTTTGTTGATACTGGAAGCCAGGTTTCTTTCCTAAGCTGTCTATTAAGACATGAATGAATAATGTACAATGGTTCTATAATAATAATAACAATGTTTGATTAGGTTTGCAACCTTGCTTGGAGTAAAAATGTGAATGAGATAGTAAGCACTCATGGAATCAGATCATGGCGTGGAAATATCCATCGCTAGCAAGGGTAATATTTTACTCGATTTATTATGGCAGTGGAGAATTTCAAGTAATAAAAATATTGAATTTGATTATTAGGTTGCAACTCTAACTGGCCACAACATGAGAGTGCTTTACCTTGCAATGTCTCCTGATAGTCAAACAATAGTCACTGGTGCAAGGGATGATGAGACATTGTGCTTATGGAATATCTTCCCATCCATGAAAACACTTATAAGCACTTATGCAGTGTCAAATTTATATTTGGCTTAAACGCACTTCTTGGCAAGAAAATTTTCAAAGAAGACCAATTAAACTATAAAGGAGATTGGAATCCAAACAATGTCATAAGCCTCATGAAGACTATAGTCGATTTGGAAAATTTGTGTCTTGTTACATTGGGTTATCTAACTCAATTGTGAGATTTCACATTTGTAGGATTTGCTAAAGGTATATAAAGAGACCAGAAATAGAATGTTAGGACTTGATTATTCCACTAAGTTCTCACCATGGCTTGCATTTGGAAGCTTGTCTCCTCGTTTAATTGTTAACAAATTTGCTTTCATTATTCAATATATTGGCATAAAAATTATTTTCTTGTAACCATTAAAGATGCTGTTTGATATTTAAGTTAACTTGAACTTGGTAATGATTAAGAAAGTGCAGTTGTGAATGCAATTGTGTCGCTTTTAAAATATGAATAAGTATATAGCTGAAATCTTGCTTATTTATGTAATTATTTGTTTTGACATTTCAAATTATTGCTTTGTTGAATAGCTGAAGAGTCAGGAGAATTATTCTTACAAGGTGGTTATATCTACTAGTTCTTCTCCTTCCTATACAAAGGTTCAAATCAGTATTTTTTTTAGGGATTTTATGAAAAGCAGGTTTTACTTTCATGCTTTTTCTTCATCTAATTTTTTCACTTATTTTCCTGTGCATATTTAGAAGTGGTCTAAATTATTAGAGTTAATTAGTGGGTTGAAGAACATGTCCCAGTTTATATAAGAACTCTTTTCATAAATATATTTAACAAAAATGTAGTGCCACTACCACCTAAAGAGGGTTTTGTCACTCATCCTTACAAGAGCTCAAGGTAACTAATAATAATAAATAGCATCCTTGTAATTATTTTTAATATGTAATTAATCTTGCTTTATTTGTGTTATTTTGTGCATGCAGTGATTCAAAGAAATTTATTAGAAGTTTAATTTATATATGAAAGTTAGTTAATCAAGTAGTATTGGCTGCAAATTCAAAGAAATTAAAGCACTAACTAGTTGAATTGCTGATACACGTAGCAGAAAAGTATGACAAAAATGCAAGGGGTATTGGGATATCTTCTACAAGTACCAAAAGGACAAGGTATAGGGTTGTTTGTTTATTATGTTTTATTTAGTTGATACTAGGTAAAATATTATTTTTTAATTAGAATTAGTTATAAGCATTTTTGTCGTTGGTTTTATTGTTTTCAGAATTATAAGCATTTCAGAGCCCAAGGGTACCTAGTTTGCACCACCATTGGTTTCATTGTTTTCGGAATTATAAGCATTTTCATTCATGTCCATTCCTGACATGGCTTGCAAGTGAGCCTTTTATTAAAATTTAATTGGGAGATTATATTGTGCGATTCCATATGGACATTTTTATAGCGTATAGTATTTGCAAAGTCTATGTGTGCAGAAAATTTAATTTTTAAGCTAGATGAGGTGATATATACTCCATTATTTCTTTCATCCATTTTGTTCCTGTAAGCATTGTCCTATTAACAATCCCCAAAGAAAAAAGTGAGCTACAAGAAGATTTTTGTCTACTTAGAATTTTCTGTTCCAAACAAAGTACACACAATGAATAATAAAAGGATTAGCATTACTATTATATTATCAAATCTATCCCTAGTCTTAGCTGCTTCCTTTCTCTTGCTTGTGTCTTCAAAACTTCCAGCAGCAGCACACAAACAATGCCAATCCCATATTTAGCCTTGTTGAAATTCATGATGAGTTGATGATAATTGACTAAGGTAGGGTTCTTATTAGAAGATTAGGAATTTGGGAAGAAAAGGTAAAAAGTGTTATCACTATAAGGGTGGCATGCTAATTTCTACTTTTGAAAATTTTGTTTAAAGACAAATCATGATGGCCTTCACTAGACTCTTGTAGAAACTATTTTTGTGTGTCATTATCTCAATTGCTATATCTCTTTGTCTCCATCTTTATGATCTCTCTTTACACAATCCAAGCACTTTCCATAAGATAAGAATTTGAGTTACTTGAGAATTTGAGAAGAATTTGTATATCTAGTGTTATTCTTCTAATTTGATGCCTTGGATTTATAGGTTAGTTCGCAGGAGGCTATTGAAACAAAGAACCTTGCTTCGGATATTGCTGATATTTCCATAAAAGAAAAATCTTCAAGTTCTCCCACTACTAGTTGTTATCAAGATGGTGGTTTCTTGTGGAATGATGGTTTTGCAAATAATTCGGACTCTATAAAGGAGAACAAGGTTGGTTCTTTGTCTTTCACCATAACCAGTGCGACTTCATGTCAGCCGAATGAATTGAATAAGAAATCAGTTATGAGTGATGGGATGAATTCGATTCAGAGGTCTCCAGAACTGAAGAGTCCTGTTGCAAAGCCGGTAGCTCGGACCAAACTTCCTTTTGAAAAAGGATATAGTCAAATGAATTAGCTTAAGCTTACTCGGACACATCCTGACCTTGCAGGTTCTCTTACTTAATCTATTGCCTTAGTTTTTTATTTAAAAAAATAACTCAAATTAGTTGTAGCTTTGAATGATAAGAATACATGAAGCTTATGGTTGATTATTGTAGCTGAATTTAAAATAAGTTGCACAACAATTGCTGCAAATTTTTGATTAGTGTAGCTATTGGCTTAATCCTTTGAGCGAGAGACACAGCGAGTACAACGTAGATTGTTCAACACAGAATTTACCTATGCTTTCGATCATTGATCATTGTTTATTGGTAAAGGAATAGCATGCTGCTTCCTAGACAATAACTCTTCTTTTGTTTTTCCAGTCATCTATATATAGAAGGGAATCATATAGAGGGGAATTTAGGAAGCACAACAAATCGAAAGGACACCATAATTTGACCCAGCAGAAAAAGCGGGAGATTAAGGAAGCTTTTGAATTATTTTGTTGTGTATTAAGAATAATGCTGCTTATTTTTTGTTGTGTATTATTTTGTTGAGAATTATTGATAAATATGTATTTGAAATACTAATCTAACCTTTTAATATCTATTTTAATTAGAACTTTATTATTGGTTATTTTGTCTCTTTTATAATTTTTTTCTATTGTGTACAAATTTAATTTATTAATTAAAATAATTACACATGTATGAACAAAAAAATTTATTGTAAATTTTATTATTTTTTATATTTTTATTACAAAAGTAACTTTTATTTTTGCCAAAAAGGCAACCCTTCTATTAGTTGCATATTTGAATATTAGACAACACTTGTATAGTTGCATATCCAAAAGAAAAGGCAACACTTGTATAGGTTGCATATCCAAAAGAAAAGGCAATACTTTAAAGGATTGCATATTCAAAACTAATAGGGAACACTTCAAAGGATTGTAAATTCCAATTTATAAGCAACACGTAAAAGAGTTGTATTTTATTGCAAATAGGCAATATTTTTTAGTAGTGACCAAAATACGAGAGAAGAGACAACACTGCAAAAGTGTTGTCTCAAATACACCTTTGAAGTGTTGTTGTTTTTCAACCAAAGGCAACACTTGGTAAGTGTTGCTCTCAAAAGCGTTGCTTTTGAAACAAAAAAGTGTTGCCTTGATCTAAGGCAACGGCTGCATATGCAACGCCGTCCAAAAATGTTGCCTTAGGTCCAAAAGTGTTGTCATATATCAAAAGCAACTTTTTGTCAGCCTTTAGACAACACTTTTTAAATGTCGCCTCAACCTGAAAATGTTGTAGTGATTTATTTATTTATTTCTTTATTTTTGCGGATATGTGGATATGCATATCGGATATGCGGATACCTACATAAAATTTGCAATCTGATCTTATTAGTATGCGGATCAGATCTGGTTCGATCTGATAGTCTTACAGATCGAATCTATTTTCGTAATTTTCGAATCAAATTCGAATAAATACCGCGAATATGCAGATCAAATCTGATTCACGAATAATTTTACTCCTTAATCAATATCCTTATTTCTTGTTCTTTAGGTAAGAAAGAAGGAAAAATTTTATTTTAACAAACTGCACGTAAAATATACACCTTAACTACTTGTTAGAAATATCGTGTTGATAGCAAAGTTGGTGGATTTTTTTTAAATAAATAAATTAAATATTTTATTTACTAAAATATATTATTTGTAGTATTTTTATGAAAAAATATTTTTATTTTTATCTTATTTACAGTATAAATAAAATAAAATTGTACGTATCTCGTTTACACTGTAAATGAAATAAAGCGTGAAACGAAATATCTGTATCACATTTGTACATGTAGTGTATAACAGCGTTATTTTGTTTACAGTGTGAATAAGATATATGCAACCTTATTTCATAGTGTAAACAAGATATGAGAAGACGGCGCGCGACCTATAATCCAAGTGGCCAGATCCACTGCCACCAACATCACCTACCTCTACAGAAAGCTCCATCCCTTATTTCGCAATGATTCTTCTATGGATGTCAAATATGAGGCGCACATGCTCGTCGCTACAGAGCCAAAATAGACGAAACCGAAAAGCTCCATTTTCCATCGGTGCTAGCAACCTATATGCCACCCTTCCAATCTCTTTTCTCCCACTACCACCAACGCTACTTAATATTAGACTCTTTAGCTCTGCTAAAGAATTTACTCACCGGGTACGAAACAGAATGAAATTCTTACACTCAAATATCATTCAAGTATTACTGTTTTTCATCTGACAATTGGGATACACACTTACAATCACATATCCACTATCACTAGATATTTTGACTTATTTTTTGAAAAAAAAAACAGAAAAGAAGAAGAAGTAAAATGTTTGTGAAAAATACAAAAGGTTACACATTGTGCTTCTTTTATAGTTGTTAAAAATTTGTCGGAGCGTATCTCGCTTATACTATAAACATCATAAATATTCACGTATTTTGTTCACAGTATAAATGAAATAAAATTGCACGTATCTCGCTTACATTATAAATAAAATATATAAGTCTTTCGTTTATTGTCTTATCTCATTTCGTGCAATCTTATCTCATTTATAGTTTTATAATGTGAATGCGATAAGACATATGATAGATTTTCATAAAAAATGTTATAAATTATATATTTTAAAAAATAAAATATTTTTTTATTTAAAAAATTCCCAAAATTGATACTCAATCGCTTTATAGCTTATAGCAAAATTCCACAATATCGTCTAAGCATGCCTCATTAAAGGTCTAAAGAGCTTTAGCCAAAGTCCAAAAAGAGGTGCAACTTTACTGTGTTGACAATGGGAACATGGTTTTGCATTTTATTTTACTTTGTGAGCCGTATCGTGTGTAAGTTTCTTTTTGGATGTTCAGATCAGACTAGCAAATTAATAAAGCAATTTATTTTTCCCGCAAAATATTAGTAGAATTTATTAGTTTTAATTCGTAATTAATTATTGATATTTAAAAATATAAATTAAAAATATATTATTAAATTATTTAAAATAAATTAATTAAATTAATAATTAAAAATATTAAATAAAAATAATAAATTCTTGTTAGTTTTCCAAAAAAAATTATTTTATCAAGATTTTCTACCATTATACCAAGTGTGTTTTGGAAAAAGACAAGTGCATGCATGTGTTACACTAATATTGAAATCTAAATTTAAACAAATCTAATTTGGACTTGTTACTTGATACTTTGATAGTCTCCCTTTTTTTTTTTTGTTCTCTTTTTTAGGTCTCCAACCAAAAGCACCATTTGATTGTTACTTTAAAGTTAAAGATAAGAGCCTCCAAAAAAAATTAATAAAAAAATTTAATAAAATTCAATATTTAATATTTTATTTTATTAAATATATCAATTTTTACATTAAATTTTGATAAAAAAATAAATAAATTAATCTCTATTATTATTTTTTTTATTTCTCACGGTATATCTTAATCTGATAGACTAAAGAATAATTCGCAGATTAAAAAATTAACCACTAGATTAACTCAATAAATTAGTTATTTCTGTTATAACTTAATGAAAATATAATAGCCTCTAAAATTTTAAAAAATTTATAGTCTTTTCATATAAAAAAATAATATAATGTAAAAGACTTATTTATTTGATAAAATAAAAATTTAAAAATTAATTTAGTAATTAAAATTTGTGTCGAACTAAAGTGCTTGACTATAATTTTTTTTAAGACTGATTTAAAGCATTATTTTTTTAATATATTAAAGATAATATATAATATATTTTTGAGTAAAGTATCGTTTTTGTCTCAACGTTTGAGGTAAGTCTCAAAGTTGTCCCTAACATTTTAATCGTCCTATTTAAGTCCCTAACGTTTCAAAATTGACTCAATGTTGTCTAGGGGTTTGTTAATAAAATTGACGGCGGGACAAAATTGAGACGATTTTGAAACGTTAGGGACTTAAATAGGACGAAAATATTGGAGACAAAAACGATATATAGAAATAAATTTTAATTTTATTATTCAATAATATCAATTTTTTACTGTACATATATAATATTCAATTATTTTTAATCACATTTACACTTAATCACATTACTTTCATTCTAAATAAATTTATTTTTTTTATTTTACACTTAAAGTAATATAATTTTCTTATAAATAAATAAATTTTACACTTTCATTCTAAATAAATAATATAATGTGATTAGAATGAAAGTATAAAATTATAAAAAAAATATAAGTAATGTGATTAAGTAATTAAAGTAAAATTATATTATTTATTTAGAATGAAAGTATAAAATGTATTTATTTAAAAAAAATTATATTACTTTAAGCGTAAAATTATGAAAAAATTAATTTATTTATAATGAAAGTGTAAAATTATAAAAAAATATAAGTAATGTGATTAAGTAATGAAAGTAAAATTATACTATTTGAATGAAAGTGTAAAAGTATAGTAATGAAAATAAATTACATTATTTAGAATAAAAGTGTAAAAGTTATTTATTTATAAAAAAAATTACATTACTTTAAATGTAAAATTATAAAAAAATTAATGTATTTAGAATGAAAGTGTACAATTATTAAAAAAATTATAAGTAATGTGATTAAGTAATGAAAGTAAAATTACATTATTTACAATGAAAGTGTAAAATTTATTTATTTATAAAAAATTACATTATTTTAAGAATAAAATTATAAAAAATTAATTTATTTAGAATGAAAGTAATGTGATTAATTGTAATTTAAAAAATAATTGAATATTATGTACAGTAAAAATTAATATTATTGAAGGATAAAATTAAAATTTATTTTTATGTATCGTTTTTGTCCCCAACGTTTTCGTTCTATTTATTTTGTCCCCAACGTTGTCGTCCTATTTAAATTCCTAACGTTTTAAAATAATTTTAATTTTGTCTCACCGTCAATTCTGTTAACGAATCCCTAACGGCAGGACAACATTGAGTCAATTTTGAAACATTATGGACTTAAATAGGATGATTGAAACGTTAGGGACAACTTTGAGACTTACCCTAAATGTTGGGGACAAAAACGATACTTTATATTTTTTTTTTCAATCTTCAAACTAGGGGTGTGCATGGCCCGACCCTGAATATTTTAGGGTTAATTTAGTGTGATTTCACCAGGTCTAGGGTCGGGTAAGGATCTCAGAAATAGACCCGATCATTATTTCGGGTTGGGTCTGGGTCATGGCTCGGGTCACCCGAACTCGGCCCGGTGACCCGGTCATCATATACAATTAATATTTTGTGTTCTTAGTGATGGATGGTGGCTATTCTTATCTGGAATTTAAGTATTGTAAACTTTAATATTTTGTGTATTAGTTATTATAAGACTATAAATTAATGTTTTATATTTAAAATGCATAAGATTTTAGACTAATGCATAATATTATTTTATTTGTATTAATTTAAATATTTGGTATTATTAGACAATATCAGTATTGATTATAGTTATGCTTTAATTTTAGAGAATAGTTGGTTCTTGTTATATTTTTTAAAATAAATTTTACCATGTCAAATAATGGTTGGAATCTTAAAAATTTGGATATTTTCACATACTAACTTATAAGAATGTATCAAAGTAATGTAATGTTAATGGCCTAATTTTTACCCGATATAATCATGGTCTAAAAATGTATAACTTTCATCAAGTCTAGGATCGAATTCGAATATAATAAATAGATTCGATATATATTTTGGGTCGAATCTAAATCACATCAAACTTAATTTTATCCGACCTATACACATCCTACTTCAAACATAAAATGTCATCCAGTACATGGAATGGTTGCAGCCATGGAAGAGCTTGAGGCTCCAGCAGGACACGACTCCAACCCGCTTTGTTTTTCTCTCTTTGTGCTACTATTCTATTGTTCTTTTTAATTTTTTTATCTTTCTCTTCGAAAAAAAAAAAAAACATAAATGTCATCCACTATCATATTTTTGTTTGAGGATAAAATAAAAAGATATCAAGAGATATAAGTTCAGAAGAATATTAGAGAATTAACAAAATCTCTTAATTTTATTCATCATTTTTAATTGTTAGTTCAATTTTTTAATTTAATAATTTAATAATATATTTTTAGTCAATATTTTTAAATATTAATAATTAATTATTAGTCAAAAATAAATAAATTCTATTACATTAACCCTTTAATATTTATCGTAAATTTATTTGAAAAAAAAATAGTATAAGTAAAATATTTTTTTCCCATTACGGGCCATTAGGGTAGTGATGTTTAATTATTTATACATTATAATTTGGCTTCATTATATTTTTCTTTTTAAAATGAAAGTAATATGATTAAGTGTAATTTATTTATATGTGATTAAAAAATAATTAAATATTATGTATAGTAAAAAATTAATATTATTGAAAGATAAAATTAAAATTAATTTTTATATATCATTTTTGTCCCCAACGTTTTTGTCATTTTTAAGTCCCTAACGTTTCAAAATTGTCTCAATTTTGTCCCGCCGTCAATTCTGTTAACGGATTCCTAACGGTAAGATAACATTTAGTCAGTTTTGAAACGTTAGGGACTTAAATAGGACAATTGAAATATTAGGTACAACTTTAAAACTTACCCCAAACGTCGAGGACAAAAACGATACTTTACTCTTATATAAATTAGAGTGAGACCCTACGATGAATAAAGAAATAAATTAATTATATTATATAGTATATTTAAATAAATGTTATATTATTTAGAGATTAATTAGATAATATGTAAACTAATGTTAAATTCAAATTATTTTATATTAAAAATATTTTGCAGAATATTTATTTGATAATTTGTATATAATTCTATATTTAAAGTTATACAAAACTATATCTTTATTTATCGTTTCTGTTTTTATATTTGTTTTAGTCGTCATACTTTATCTTTTCATATAATATTTTTTGGGTTGCAAATAATTAAATAAAAAAATAAAAAAAGAAATGAATGACAATAAGAAACACTAAAACTATAAATTAATTTTATAATCATGATATATTTGAATATATCTAGTAATAAGGAGATGTGTCAAATTTAAACTTACTTGAGTTTAGAAAAATGAATGAAAAATATCAAAAATATAAATATAAAATTATAAATTAATTTTATAATCATGATATATTTAAATTTATTTAGTAAGAAAATGTGTCAAATTTAAATTTACTTGAAAGATTTTTTGCTAATTCTTGTACGAGAGATTAAGAAATAAAGAATAGTAGAGTTTTATATAACATGCATAAGTAGACCAAATAATATAGTAGTAATAAAAAGAGTATTAATATGCAAAGTTAAAATACTTGTAATTAAATTTTTTTTATAATGAGTTTTATGATATTTTTAATATATATTTATTATATTTAATTAGTACTTTATGTTTTAATTGAATAATAATAGATAAATTTTTTTTTAATTTTTTCAAAATCTTTTACTAAAAAATAATTAGTTAATTTTTAAATTTTGTCAAGTAAATAAAATTGCTGACATGGTATCATTAAAAAATATATATATAAATATAAAAAAACTTAGGTACAATTTTTTAAAAAATTACTAGAATTTATTATTTTTGTTTATTATTTTTAGTCGTCGGACTAATTTTTTTTAGTTTAGCGATATTTATACATTATAATTTGGCTTCATCTTTCTTCTTAACAGGCTTACTTTGTTGGCATTTCTGGAAGAATAAAAAATTTTTTATTGGTGTTGTTAGTGCTGCAAGAATGACTGATGCTGTTCGCTTCCTTCTTGCATGAGCACACAAGAAGATTATTAGATTAACTTGACCAATTTCTTATCGTATTCATATGGAGCAATTCACAAGCCAACCTCTTTCGTCTTCGAGCAAGAAGGATGATAGAAGGCTCATAGAGAGCCATAGAAGGATCCTGATGAAGAACCTCTACTCCAAACTCAACTCTCTTCAACCTAATTCTAACACCAAGGTTTCAGCTCAAATTTCAACTTATTTTCATTTATTATGTTAAATTCACTTGAGAGAATTAATTATGTCATATTTGGTGTGGTTGTTGCATGATGAAGAAAGCGTTGCCGGATCAACTGGATGAAGCCATCAACTACATAAAGAGCTTAGAGGAGAAGGTGAAGATGGCTGAGGACAAGAAACAGTCCTTATTGGTTGGAAAGAAAAAGAGGTCGCG
>NC_029774.3:9302945-9305842 GCF_000817695.3 Arachis duranensis | reverse complement strand
GCTCCTTCACCGATTCAATGGCGGCTTCTACTTCTCTTGAGCTTGTTATGGCAACTTGCTTGGATACGCAGTTCATCTTCCATGAGATCATTCGCGTGCTGCACGAAGATCACCACATCAATTTCGTGCACTCAGGGCTTATAGCCAAGCTCATGGACAAGCTATTGATCCTTGACGATCTCATAGAGAAGTTGCAGTTTTCAGAAGGAGAAAGAGGAGACAAAGCTGATGAGAAATTGAAATGGTTACATCTAATGCAAGATGTTGTTCGTTTGGAAGAACATCATCTTTTGCAGAAAAATTCTATGAGTTTGCAGAAGCTACTGAAGCGTTTCAAGTCTCAAATATGTCAAATCCTTTACTTCATTCTCATGAAGGGAAAGAAGGATAATGTTGTCCTTGCCCTTGCCATTGGCAAAGCAGAAGACCTTCATACTCTGCCAGAATTACCTTTATCTTATGTCAAAGATTGCTTATATGGCAGAGGTGAAGAAGAGAAGTATATGCTGAAAAGCCTACTATCATCAAGTGAACAGCAAAAACAGATCAAGGTGATTAGCATAGTGGGAAAATCCGGGGTAGGCAAGACTTCATTGGCTGATGTTGTTTACTTCAACCCCAAGGTTTTGGAGTGTTTTGATCTTAGAGCTTGGGTTACTTTTCCCCACAAAGTCACTGCTACCTTCGTTGCAAAGAAAATTCTTGAGGAACTAGTTACTGATGATGATGGGGAAGAGGAGCTTGTTCCCGGTGATGATTTTGATAACTTGAAGAAGAGATTTGCTGGGAAGAAACTTCTGCTGGTATTAGATGATATTATGGTTGAAGATGATGGCTTGCACAAGTGGGACATGTTAATTGCTTCCCTTGAATCTGCAGCAGCAAGAGGGAGTGCCATAATGCTAACCTCTATTCCCCATGACAATCCAGAACTACTCATGATACCTGCTTGTCATACTGTGCATCTTGATTCGCTGTCAGCGGAGGATGCGCTGTCAGTCTTCTTGGTGCATGCTTCTTCTGGGCAGACGGACCTTCACGAACACCCTGGGGAGTTAGCAGCAGTTGGCAAGGAAATCGTTGGAAAATTGGGAAACCTTCCCTTGGCTGCAAAAATGATAGGGAGCCTCTTTCAAGATAAGCGAAATCCGGATCAATGGGTTGAGATATTGAGGAGTGAATTTCTGGATGCAGGCCATGCAAATCTCATCCCAATTCCTCCATTTCTAGTACTATGCTACCTTGATCTCCCTGCGCGGATCAAACAATGCTTTCTTCATTTGTCACTATTTCCAAAGGGTTATCAATTAAAGCGGAAGCAGGTGGTCAACTTGTGGATAGCCGAGGGCTTTGTGGAAATCCCTGATTTTCAATCAAGTTTTAAGAGCTCTGAAGACATTGGTAATGCATACTTCAGTTATCTAGTAATGAGGTCATTTTTGCAGCCCGTTCGGTCTAGTGTTAGTTTTATAATGCATAATCTGGTTCATGACTTAGCAACCTACATGGTAGAGAAGTTAAACGATTGCCATTTATCCTCTAATCAAAGCACAGACGGAATAAGCAATTTGATAAACTTGCTCCACCTTGATATGAAAGGTAGCAGTGTGCAAGGAATGCCTTTGAAATTTCCTGAATTTACAAGATTAGAAAAGTTAGCAAGGATGGAAGAAACTACTAGGAGTGAGTTTGAAGAAATTCCTGACGAAGCAAAGATGGAAACTGAATCCATAAGAAGGAGATTGCCACTTCATTTGTCAGCCTCAGATATACCCAGTTTGAAGAGAACTGATATTCCCAGTTTTGAACAGCAAATAGACCCAAAATCTTCAATGGCTAAAGCTGAGATTCCAGCGAGCATAAAACAAGAAGCTGTCCTTCCTCTTATGGATACACCTAACACAACTGCTCCTGTCAAGGTAGAAGCTTTAACCAGAGAAGATTTGGATGATGACAAACCATCCTTCAAAGTATTAAGGGTTTCAACTATATCACAATTCAAGTCCTTGCCTGCCAATCTGCACAGCCTAAAAATTGAAGGGTGTGAATCCTTGGAGGTCGTTCCAGATGATTTATTAGGGGGAATAACTACTCTTAAGCAGTTGTATCTAATCAGTTGTTCTTCTCTTAGATCCTTTCCTTACCCCGGTTCCTTGACATCACTTTACATCCGTAACTGCAGAAGATTGGAATTTCTCCCATCTGCAGTATCAAGAAAGAGGCTTCCCTTTCTCCATCATTTGTCCATAGGGAGTAGCTGTGATTCTGTCACTACCTTGCCCTTAAATATCTTTTGTCAACTCAAAAGTCTTTGTATATGGGATTGCCTCAATCTTGGATCGTTTCATTTTACTGGGGAACCTAGAGGTGATCTTACATCTCTGGAGTCACTAGAGATTAGAGAGTGCCCAATATTGGAATCTTTCCCAGAGGAAGGGCTGCATGCTCCAAGGCTAGCATCCATTTTACTTTCCAACTGCAAGAATCTTAAAAAATTGCCAAATGCTATGAACTCTCTCGTATCACTCAAGTCATTATTTTTACATAGATGTCCACAGATTGAATCTTTTCCGCTTGGGGGATTGCCTTCCAATTTGGTTTTTCTATCCATAGCTTACTGTGACAAACTTACACCACAAAAAGATTGGGGGCTGTACAGTCTTGAGTGTCTCAGTTATTTTGAGCTTGAAGGTGGATGCATAGGCATGGAATCATTTCCAGAGGAGAATTTACTACCTTGCAATATCATCTCTTTACACATAAGCACATTGAAGAGTCTCAAGATTCTGGACTGCAAGGGGTTTCAACACCTGAATGCTCTTCAGACACTTGAAATTCATTGCTGTGACATGCTTCAATCCTTGTCCAATCACGGGCTTCCTTCGTCCCTGGAGAAA
>NC_029774.3:9301592-9302934 GCF_000817695.3 Arachis duranensis | reverse complement strand
TGTTGACTCTTAAGCTTGAATCCATGATGGGTGATGAATGGCATAAGGTGGCTCATATTCCAGACATCCAAATTGATCACCAAGTACTCTCTTGAGACACTCCCTTGTATCTCTCAAGTCACTGTCCACAAATTAAATATTTTCTACTTGGCTGCTTGCCTTGCGAGTTTAAATTTTCTATCAATAGCTTATTGTAACAAACTTTAAATGGTGCCAGGTGACACGCATTCAAGAAACAGTGTTGCATGCTCGAAATCCAAAAGCAAAACCAAACTGATAGATAATTAGATACAATGTTGTCGTTTGTGTTACTTCAAGAATTCATATATCATGCTGAGCTCTAGACTCAGAGTTTTACCACAATTCTGCTACACTCTGTTAGGTTGTTACTAAGGAGTTTGTGACCCTAAATATTATTAACCTCATCATATAATGTAGTTCTTTTTTTCTTTTTATGTGTTTAATGTACTTCAGTTTATTTATGCATTTAGTTGTAGTTGGATTCTTTCTTAGATATTATAGAGATAATATAGATATTGGTGTCTAATTTGCCTAAAAAATAATAGAGATAATATAGATCTCGCTTTTTACTTTTGAATTAAATAGTTAAAAAATTAGACACCATAAAAAATACATTTTAATAGTGAAATTCAGTATTAAAATCATTATCTTTTCTTTACAAAGGATATTTTAAGAAAAGAAAAGGGGGGTAAAAAAAAGAAGGAAGAATGAGCATTTTCTTTTGCTGATAAATTAACCTTAGGAATTATCACTTATATCACCTATTGCTTGTATGTCTTTTTTCTCTTAAGAATAATGATGTATTGGTAAAAACTAAAATCCCTTTCAGAAAGAGATCTATAGAATTAACTCCGAATATGGCAAGAAAAGTTTATCTGAAGAGCAATTTACTTTTGTTAAGAAACCATCAATTTATAAACATTAGAACCACTTCAATTGTGACATTAAAAAGTAATATTGAAAGAAATAAAGAAAGAAAGAATTATTTCTTTACTTTTTATAAAATCCAAACAAGTTAATCATGATTTAGATGTGTAAATTTTACAGGGACTTTTTTTTTTCTGAAGAGTTTGCTAATGTTAAGGTTACTAACGAGAGTTTTTATAATGCAAATATAAAAGTTTGATACTTTCAATGTAAATTTTTAAAAATTGATGAAAAATTTATTCCAAAAAATATATATGTGAATTTAACTTTTATACATTAGCAGTGTTCACTGCATGGAAATTAAACTATAAATTTTATATTTATTTATTTATTTATTTTGGTATTTACTTTTTCCATTGAAACAAAAGAAAAATGTGGGTATAAGATTCGACAT
>NC_029774.3:9260931-9301571 GCF_000817695.3 Arachis duranensis | reverse complement strand
TCGTTATATATTATTTAATTATTAAATTTATCTTTTATTTTATAAATTATTATTTTATTATTTATCTATTGGGGCCTGCTACACATACAAACAAAAAGGCCTTACAAGTGTTACGATTATATTGAATGGAGCGTAACACTCACGCACTCCACTCAAACGGTTACGATTCACGTAAACCGCCCCTTAATGGCAGACTCTTCCACTTCTTCCACTTCTCAAAGCCATTCAGAGAAAAAGCAAAGTTCTATTTTCGAGCATTATTCGATACTGAAAATATACAACTCGTCGCTAAGATTCGAAAATTCCATCAACACAACATAGAACTCTCGATCAAGAATCTCCAGAGAAAACAAAGCTATAATACTCAAGGTACGTTACATTACCATTCCTGTATATTTTCCACATTTCGAAATTGAAGAACTAGGTTTTACTGTTCTTCTACGTTGTTTTACGTTTTACTGTTCTTCTTGCTCTACGTCTCATTTTACAGTTTATGATGTTCTACTTGTTCTAGGTTTTACTGTTATTCTTCGTTCTATGTTACACTGTTCTTCTTAGTTCTTCTAGGTGTTACTGTTCTTGTTGTTCTACTTCTTCTGGTAACTAATTTTTGGGGGCATATTCCGTAGTTTGGTGGGTGTATATTAGGTAATTTGTTGGGTGTATATGGCATAAGTTGTTGGGTGTATATTTCTAAACTGATATACTGTAATAGTCAGCAGTTGCTTATATTTGCTTGTCCATGGGTGTATATTACTTGACCTTGTAATGTTGCTTGACATTGTATATTGATGCATGTTTGAGTGATATCTGACTGATATATATGGGTGTATCTGAATCATATCTATGGGTGTATCTTACTGATATATATGGGTGTATCTTACTGATATCTATGGGTATATCTGACTCATATATATGCGTGTATCTTACTGATATCTTTGGGTGTATTTTTCATTTCAGAAAAAATGGCAGCGAGAAACCAACCTGGAAGAAATGTAAGAACAAATATAGTAGGAGGAGGTGGACCACTATAGAGTAGAATATGCCTCGCGCATACTATTCAGTGAATTGAATAAAGAGAGAGATCAAGCAATTAGAGCGAGTAATGCAATAAGACTGTCGAAGCCATCGTCAGTATTATTGAGTCCATTTTGTCAGATAAATTCTACTGATATAGAAACTGAGTAATCCAACTGCTAGCTAGTTTGTAAATTGAACAAATGCTGTAAAAATTTGCCATTTATAAACAACTTCTATTTAATGAAATTTTTTTCCATAGTTAAACTGCCTGTACTGTATTCAAAAACTCTGTATTACAGGTGGTAAAATATGAAGGAAAACATCAAGGCAGATCTAAACACAAATTATAAACTTTTACACCCAACGGAAGTTTAATATACACCCAAGATTGCTTAAATATACACCCAAACTGTCTGTGCTGTTAAACTGTCTGTGCTGTATTCAAAATGTATGAATTACAGGTACTATAATATGAAGAAAAATATCAAATCAAATATACACTCATAACCTGTAATTTTTTACACAAAAAAAAAGTTGAATATACACCCTGAAATCTATCCCCCCTGATGCTTTGAGCCTAAAACCCTGAACCCTAAACACTTAAAACCTAAACCCTTACCCCTAACCTATAAACCCTAAAACCCTAAATCCTAATATTATATATATGTATCTATATGTAAAATGTGAATCAAAAAAAAATTCACAGAAATGCACCCAAAAGAACAGTGCTTTTACACCCATATTCTGTAACTATACACCCAAAGAGTTATCCCCTGCTGCTGCTACCCTGAACTGATAATTCATAACATGTCCTTGATATTAACTGGAATTTGAATGCACCACTGATGCAGCATCAAACAAGTTTATCTGAATATAAGAAACTCACATATTAGCTAAACTATTAACGAGAAAAATAAACTCAATCACCACAAATTTAAAGAACATTACTTTTACCTCGCTTAAAACTTTTGTTTTCTTCTTCTTTGTGGCATTTGCAGGGGTGTGAATGATCCAGCACAACCTTTGAAATGATCCAAGCACCGACATCCTTCAATGTGTGTATATAAATTCTTGCAGGACAGTTTAAACCGGCTGTCGGATTGGCCTTCTCGGTCGGAGATATTTTAGATTTCCATTTTCCCTCTCTGCTACATGTAATCAATTGATTCTTAATCTCGTTTTCTTTCCTATTTGTACTCCGAACTCTTGTAGAGAAACCTGCAGCCTTGGCATAGTTCCTATAAAATTTTCCAGCATCTTCAAGGGTGGTAACGGTCATTCCAACCTTCGGAACAAACTGGTCATCAACAACAGAGAGAGGCTGCAGAATACACCATGTCAAAAACTATAAATACACTCAATCATTGCTAATATAATACACCCGAACAGAAACAACTCAACTAAAATGACAATAAAAGCCATAAACTGTAAATACACAGGTTGCAGAATACACCATGACAAAAACTAAAAACACACCCAATCATATCTGATATAATACACCCGAACGACAACAACCCAGCTAAAATAATAGAAAAAGTAGTATACTGTAAATACACCCACACTTCCCGCAAAAATACACCCAAAAAAGTTCTAATCTACACTCGAGCGTCTGCTATAAATTCCAGATAATTAATCAAAACTAACACAGATTCATGTTAACGTGTTATTTTCACAGTCCAATGTTCACGAATTATTCAGCTACACAATGCTATTTAAATGACTGCAACAAAATTCAGAGTAATCATATGTAAAATCAAACTTCAGGAACTTCGTTAGATTCAAATTCATAATCCACTTCGCCCTGATTCAGTTGACAATCTGAGGTTGAATCATCCATAATCTTCAAAAACGAATTCAAACTTTGATTTCAGAAATCGAATAGAAAACGAAGCTGGAGTTGCAGAGAGAGGAACTAACGTAAATGACAAAGGACATACCAATGAGAAAGGAGGGGAAAAAAACGATCGAGAAGAAGGAGGGACGACGCGCGAGAAGAAGAACGAGCAAATCTGAAAATAAGGAGAAGGAAGAAGGAAACAAATCTTTTAAATTTGGTAGTTATATATACACGGGATCTTTATATAGCGCGTGTATTGGACGTATGTGTAGCAGCGCGTTTTTTGGGTTTATTGCTTAATGAACTTGTAAAGCATACAAGCCATTAGGACTTGTATGCAGAGCTTTTCTCTTATCTATTATGTTTATTAACCATTAGAAACAAAAACAACAACAAAATAGATTTTTCATTAACCGTAATCTTTATAAATATTTTGGCAATACGAATCAACGAATTTTTTTTCTTGATTAGTTACGCTAGAAAAATTGTGTTTCTTGATAATTCAATCGACTGGACGTACAAAACAATGGATTGAATATCGAAGTTTCTTCAAAATTCAATTGATTAGAGATGTAACACAATTGATTGAATTGAGAACTACAATGTATATTAAGCCGTTATAATTGTTCCACCACTTTTTTTTTTATAAATTTATTATCTTATTATTCATTTATCTTATATTTAAAATTCTATCTTCAATTTTTTAAGTTTTTGTTTTGATTTAGATATCATAATGTTATCTTTTTCAATACCAATATTAATAATTGGTGAATAATTTATTACTCTTGCGGTAATCGCAATCTATAGAAATCCAATCAATTTTTTATTATAGTAATTAATTAGTTTGTGAACGAGTCTTTTTCATCTTATGTGATTTAAAAAATAATCTATTGTTTTGATTCTAAAATTGAGGTTAGTAAATAGAATTTTTTATTTTGTAATTCCTTTTAAAATCGATATTCAATGGATTGTATTGTATGTCCAATCGATTAAATTATAAGAAATACGATGGCATATGTAATAAATTAAGGACAAAAAAAATTTCATTAATTCACATTGTCAAAATATTTATAAAGATCACGATCAATAAAAAATCTATTTCATTGTTATTTTTATTTTTAATGGTTAACAAACATAATAGATGAATAAAAAATACTAATTTATAAAATAAAAAATATATTTAATAATTAAAGTATAGTTAAAATTAAATAAAAATTATTTAACAATTATTAAAATACTAAAAAAATATATTTTGTTATTGTACTATCTAATAGGCCAAACGTTCAAATCCTATGACAAAAGATGGAAATTGGAAAGCATTAAGAAGCGGGGTTTGTTGAAGCCGCATTCTCTTTTCCAAAGAGAACGAAGTTAGTTCCTTGTGTTCTGTCTTAAAGCTCCGAAAAACCCTAATCTCTCATTTAGGGTAATTTCTGATTAGGCTCTATTTCTCAATACAATTGTTTTTGTCATTAAGAACTACGTCGTCGGCACTGCAAAACGATTTTGGTGAGTAATCGTAGTGTCAATATATGCAATTTTATTCTTATCCATTCATATTCATGGATGCTGAAATTGAGAGTACATATGATTTGATATGATGCGGCAAAAGAAAATCTTTTATTAAGATTTAATCTATGTATGCGTTTGGGATTGAACTGAATTATTACTATAGAAAGATTGTTTAGCTGTCCAATTTCAGTGTGTGTTATGTGTTTAGGTGAACCTTATGGCTTAGGAAGATGCCAATTCTTTGATTATTTGTCCCTTTTATGAGAAGAATTTGATGTGCTCTGTTTCTGCTGAATGCTGTTATGTATGTGTGTATGTATGTCATGAGCATTTTCATTTTGTTATTCTTACAGAATGGAATGGAAAGTGGAAACACTGGTTGATTGGATTATTCAGTTTTGTTCATGTCAAACAGGTTTACCACAACTGGTGTTCAATTCAGTTTTGCTTCAGTTCTGTCATTGTGGGTTTCTTCCCAAACTTATCGCTGAGTTAATTAAATTGTCGAGATGGGAACACAACCCGAGCAACCATGTCCTGAGGAAGATGACGAGGAGATGCTGGATCATGGAGCAACAATTTCGAGTCAGTCAATGTCAACAAGCAGGAGTGTGGGGTCACCGTCCAGCCGGAGTGAGCAGACAATGGCAACACCTGCTAGTGATAACACTTTTCTCAGATTAAACCATCTTGACATTCATGGTGATGATGCTGGATCGCAGGGAGCAGTTGCGTGAGTCTTCCATTACCATTATCCTTTGAGCTTGTACTAAATCTATACGTTTGGTTCATATGGTACAAAGTGTTGTTTGACTTGTAGATTTTCTTTATTGATATATGAAATTTTTAACCATGCATTTTTTTCTCCTGGTCTGAGGTTAAAATATAAAAGGAAAACTTGCAAGTGTTAGTTATCTGCTTGTAGTTTCAAAATTCAATGCTGTCTTTGTCTTTTCTTTTGCCCCCCCAATTGGTTCTCATCCATTATGCTTATAAACAGTAGCAAGAAGAAAAAGAGAGGTCAACGGGCTGTAGGAGGAGATAAGAGTGGAAGAGGGCTCCGCCAGTTTAGCATGAAAGGTTTTTTATTTTTCCCTACCAATTTGTTTTCTTTAACAAAAATTTCAGACCTTCTATGGTTATTAGGAGTACCTTTGATCTTGCAAAATTGAATTTAGTATGTCATATACAATTTGATTATGAGAAGATAACTGCAAAATTTTTAGCAATGATGTTTAGATGCCTTGTTGAAGGCATTATTGTTGGGAGGTCATGATGCCACTTTTCTTACTCTCATTTATTGTTGGCTGTCTCCAGTTTGTGAGAAGGTGGAGAGCAAGGGACGCACAACATACAACGAGGTTATCCCGTTACTTCAAATAAATCTTTTAATAGCTATAAATTTTGCAAAATGGTTTTCAGTTCTATTGCAAAGAAATTTATCTAAAGATAGAATCCAAACCAAAAAACGTGTAACAGTAATCAATGTATGTTTTATCACGTCTCTGTTTTACCCAATTTCTTAATGCTCTGAATTCTTTAAATATAGTCTACCTCTTTGGACTTGTTACCTACTATTATTAATATATTTGTTCATTTTATTGTAAATTGTGGTTAATGAATGCATCCTATTATCATAGGTATAATTCATTTTTAAATTTTTATTGCGGATTTTGGTCATGTCATAGGTAGCAGATGAGCTTGTTGCTGAATTTGCTGACCCAAGCAACAGTGTTTTAGCCCCTGATCAGGTTTGCTATTCTTTGAATAAGTAACTTGTATACTATGTGCTTCATGCAGATTGAGGTTGTAAGATGTATGTTGTGTTGACTTTTTTCTTCCCGGTGAACCTTTGGCAGCAACAATATGATGAGAAAAATATTCGTCGAAGGGTCTATGATGCTTTGAATGTTCTCATGGCAATGGATATCATTTCTAAGGATAAAAAGGAAATACAATGGAAGGGTCTTCCTCGTACTAGCCAGAGTGATATTGAAGAACTAAAGGTTTGTAAACAATATTTAGTAGCAATTTTACTTGGCACCTGTTGGCTTCTTTTCTCACTGAGATGTTTGACTTTTTTCGCTTCTTCGATATAATTGATTCAACAGACAGAACGTCTTGGGATTAGGAATAGAATCGAAAAGAAAGCAGCTTACTTGCAAGAGCTGGAAGAGCAAGTAAGGAATGCTTACTCTCTAGTGATTTACTTTGGAAATGAGTTGTAGACCTTGTCTGCAAGGATATTTTGCACTTGATTACGGGAAGGCCCTAAAATATTATTTTTATTTCATATTATTGAATTCTTGCTAAATAATTCTATTATTTTATCAAGTATGTAGGTCTTCAGAACCTCATAAAACGGAATGAGCAAGTATGTAGCTCAGGAAATGCTCCCAGTGGAGGTGTATCTTTGCCCTTTATTCTAGTGCAGGTATATTATCATCTCATCATCTCCTGTATTTTCCTTTTTGGTGAAATTTTACACTATAAATGATTGAACAGTTTTCCTTGGACCTTAAATTCTTCAATAATTCTTACTTAAAATTGGTTGCAACACATGTTTGAACGAACTAGGTAGCATTTACATAATCAATTGGCTTAAGATTTGGATTTTATGGAATATATTGTTAATTCGTTATTAGATTTGACTTAACTTAAACTTGTAGGTAAATTTATTAGAATTTATATTCTTGTTTAATGTGTCTCTTAATGGATGTAATTTCTAATTAATCTCATTCCTGGATTCTGCAAATTGTAGACACGTCCGCATGCAACTGTTGAAGTGGAAATATCAGAAGATATGCAGCTTGTTCATTTTGATTTCAATAGGTAAGAAGGTTTCAATTGCTTTACCTTGCATTCTTTCGGAAAGAATGGTGAATGCTGACTGTATTTATCTTGTGTATTCTTGATTTTTGAGATTTCTTATTTAGTATAATCACATGGTCAAACAGCACCGCACTAGAATGGTCAAATGGAATTGTGTGAAGAATTGTTCTTCCACTTCCCTAGCATCTTATCGATTGGAACTTTTTAATGTCGAAATTTAGTTTCTTACTTTCTATGCTCTCTTTGCAGTACTCCTTTTGAGCTGCATGATGACAACTATGTTCTCAAGGCAATGAAATTTTCTGAAAGGCCTCAGAACGATAATAATGTAACGCCAAATGTTACAGATGGCGGTGAAGGTTCTAGCATGTCAGGGTTGTTTCATGTGCAGGCTCCTACCACAGTTTCAAACCCACCCGTGAGGCCTCCATCATCACCACCACTTCCTGGAATATTGAAGGCCAGGGTTAAGCCTGAGCACTAATATGAACTTCTGCCATATTCTCTTGCCTGAGCATGTCTGTATATTTTTGTAAAGTAAGAATTAATTGATAGACCTTCATAAAAATCATCCAACTGGTATAGCCAATTCACCCTCTAGGTAAGCAGCAGATTAGTGGTTGGTCTGCTTTTCTGTATTTTTGGCAAATTCTTTGCCTACTATATTTCCTATTTTACTAACATAACTAATTATTTTTTCTTCCTTTAGACATTTTTTTTCTTTAACTTTGTCATTTTCTGGTTATAATAGAGAAATTGGTTAATACTATTTCACTGATTGTAAGCCATTCAGTCTTATGCCAATCCTAGTATTTGGGTTAATACATCTTATGTGTAGTAGGCCTTGTTTTCTTTCAATACATAAATCAAGTTTAAATGAAAAAAAAGGTTATTTAATACGATATTCTTTTGGAAGGTCATGGACTGCTTGAATGATGTTTTTATGAGCCGCACATTGTAGGGGTGTTCGCGGTTTAATAGAATCCAGTCAAATTTGAATTAATGCGGTTTTAGTTGATTTTCGGTTTGAATTGGATTGGATGAGCAGTTTAATTTGGATCGGTTTGGATTTGAACATTCTGCACAAAACCTAAAGTCTTTAATTGAAGGCCATGTTATAGTTGGCAACGTAGTGACGGAGCCTTGAAGACTTGGTAGCTCTATAATACTAAGTTACCCTGAATCACATGCCTATTCCTCGACCCGACAAGTCAATGACTAATTCGTCACAGATTGGATCTCTATTTAAGGATTTGCTGTACAAGGCGGAATTTGAACAGAATAGTGAGTTAACCGTTTATTTTCAACTAGTTATTTATCTCGTCATTTCTTCAAAAAAAGGTTTCTGGAACTTGCAACTTGCACGCAAAGGGAAGGGAGTAATAGCAATTCTTTATAACATTTATTTTTGGACATGGAGAATACTTATGGGCTTGTACTCTGTCTTAATAAAAAAAACATAGTTTAGGGCAAAGGTCCATCTTGAATTAAATCTATAATGCATGGTGAAATTGGATAAAACGTTTTTTGTACAAAAAATATTTAGTAAATAAAAGAACGCATTTTTGTATAGGACTTATTTTCTATATTTTTTTTAAACAAAGATAGAGCTACAGAAAGCAAAATTTTATATTAAAATGTTATGTATTTTTTTCATCACTTCTAAATTAAAATTTTCAATATCTTGTAACTTTTAACAAAGCCAAGTTCATTACATAAAATGTTAGCCTGATATTAGTTGGCGACACTAAAAATATGTACAATAATATTTTATTAAATTAAAGATAAGTTAAGCTAAAAGTTTATCGTAACACGCAAGTTACAACTCAGCTAACCATATATTTAGTAGAAATAGAAACAGGATGATTGAGATTCACTAAAATTCAAATTTTATTAGTAATTTGGGAAAGTTAAGATAAAAGTTCTTGTTCCATCTTACAAAGTAGATATATTACCTAGTGTTGCAAATTGAATTCAGAATTTCATCATATATATTCGTTTATGTGATAATATCTAGCCATGAAATGACTAAATAAAGGGAAGTGGGGGAACCTTTCAAGTACTCTTAACCAAAAACAATAATAATAAAATACATTCCAATAAATATTGTGGTCAAACTCAAACTGATTTTAAGTAATTATCAGTGGCTTGAAAGTTAATGTCAAAAGAGAATCATGAGTTATATATACACACGAAGAATTAGTATATGATTTTGGTGAGATTTCGGCGCAATAATAAAGAATTTCTATTAATAAATAAAAATAAGTAAATTAATTAACCTATTAAATGGAACGGAATTATTCCCCCACTTACAGCAACTTAACCAATTATTGGAGGTTGTGGTCAAAAGTAAAGTTTATTTGGAGATACAAATAAAATTAAGTGGGTGACTTGGATTAGAAATGAGACCATACAAGAAGCTATCATTATCCCTCATAATGATTTGTAGTTAAAGAATTTAGCCATATATTAATAGTATTTATAGTCGAAGCAATTATATCCAGCCACGTGGCAGTTTCATGAGTTAACAATGAAGTGGGCACTTTATTTTGTCAAGTTCTGAAAATGACGTATTTATTAAGGAATAATTATCATAAATAATAAACCCATAATCATCAATCATAGAATAAAGAAAGGATGTTGCTCTATCTTTAGATTATTTGTTTATCAAGTCCAACCAATTTTGATTTGTTCAATGAAAAATTCAATTAATAATAACATATCCTTCCATACAACTTTAATCATCTCAGATTAATTTTAATTTAGTCAGAAGTTGATACATGATATATGTCCCATTAGAAATAGAAAATTGTTGACTATGCTATCTGCCAATATTCAAAAGTTTTGGTCCATTTTTCATTCTTCATTTTATTAGGATTCCGTATAACAATACAATAAATACGGATATATAGTTTGCTGAAGTATTTTCTTTATTTCGTGTACACTAAAAAACAATTTGTCACTATACTATTAATAAAATTAGATAAGTTAATTAATAAATCAATCATATTACGTGTATATTAAAATTAGTTATTAAAATCAGTCATTATTATAAAATATATATTAAAATATAAATACACATTAAAAATAAATTAAACTACATATATATTTATACATAAATATATTAGTAACTAATTTTAATGTATAAATAATATTTTTATTAATAAATATATCACTTATATATAAGAATCCGAATGAAATCAAGACAAAACTTTCAAACGTCACGAGTGGGTGTCTATTTTAAATGAAAATTTCGATACAAATAACATGAAAGAGAAGAGAGGCTAGGGAAATTTTGTAATATGACATTACTAGTATGAATTTTGAAATATATATATTATTTAGCTTTTAGTAAGACAATAAAATTAGGGAAGAAAACGGTTATCATTGGACAGTTTGTATATATAATATAATGGGAGATATAAATATATATATATATAACAAGAAAACAAAAATATGAAGGAGATTTGAAGACAAATGCAACAATGTAGAGTCATATTCATGAAAGGCACTAGACTTTAAGAAGAAATTGGTGTGCAGAGAATCGGACCCATTAGGGTCAACACTAATCAACATTGTATGCTATTAATTTATAAGGTTTCAGCTTCATTGCCATTTTTTTTTTCAAATTTGTGCTTAAAAATATTCAACAATTATATTATATAATAGATATAAAAAAAATTGACTTTACTGTTGTAAAAATATTTGATTATTTTTCTATGATATATTTATTTATTATAATAGAGTCCTAATATATTTGGAACCAAGCAAAAACATGATATCACACACACGTACACAACATATTTATTGACATAGCTACTTCATTGGGAAGTTTTAATCTCAAAGGGATCAATTACTATTTACTGCATCTGGAGATAGTTATTCTGAACAACTGAAAAATAATAATGATCATCAACTGTTAAAATCAACTACTAATTAATTTTAATAAGTTATATTACGTACTATAAGTCTATAACATAAAGAGAAATTAAAACCTCTACTAAAATTTAATGGTAAACTTATAGATTTTGATTATGTTTGGTAATTATAATAAGACAATAAACACAAACGTTAAAATTGAAATAGTATCTTTAATATTATGTTTGGTAATTATTGTATATCACCTTCTCGCTATCTATATCATATATGAATATAAGAGGTTGCATTATTTTCTATGAAATATAAATTTTTATTTCACTTTTAAATTATTTAATTACAATTGTTTATTTATCTTGATTTATTATTTTTTTTTTCTTAATTTCTTCTCATTTTTTTAATTTGAGAGTTTACAAAAATGTTTAATTGACATGCATTTTAGGGAAGAAAAATAGTAATGATAAATTACTTGTGTTGAAAGTCATATTTTGATTGATGTGTCAGGAATGGATATTATTTGTAGTCGCAAAAGACAAAGCATGTTTCCATTCGTAAATGAATTTCTGAATTTCATTTTCACCATATACGGCCCACGGCATCTCATTTCACTTTGCATAATCCATATGCCCCTCTATCACACACCTTTTTTTTATTACTATTTCTAGTGTTTTTTTTACTACTTATTTATGGATATCGTCGAATTATGGCCTCTATGTATTTGTCTTTTTTTTTTTCCCGATAACTTTTTCATTTTTAACATTTCTAAAAAAAATTAAAATTATTTCTATACTACAAGAAAAATGTTGAGTATCATCGGAATTATCGTCAAATTTAGCGTCGACATGTACCAATGGATTTAGCGTCGAGTTTTCCAAAGAAAAGGAGGAAAATTTCGTCACTAAAACCGACGGTAATTATTGGCACGACAACGTAACTCATCCGTGCTAATTTTATTGTCGGTATATTCCACCGGTATCACGGTTTAGTGAAACACGATGTTTTGGTAATTTATCGGCGGAAATCCGCCGGTAAATCTAACAGAAAAATTGAGGTAAAATTCAAACGTGAAACTCTTCCCTCCTCACTTTTGCGAACACCTTCTCTCTCTTCTCTTTCTCTCTTCTCGTCTTCTCTCTCCCTCGCCTCTTTCTCTCTTCTTGTCTTCTCTCTCCCTTGCCGTCAAAATTGTCACCGTTGCAACCGTCGGGAGAACGTCGTAGTCGTCGCCACCGCCTAGAGCACCCGTTGTCACCGCCGCTGCACGTCATCGTCGATTCTACTACTGCTGCTGTTGTCCCCGCCATGAAGAACACCGCAGTTGCTATTCATGTCGCCGTCAATGTCGCCTCTGTCACCACCACGTTAAAGAGATTCTGCAACCACTATCATCAGATTTATTGTTAGTATGATTATTTTATTTTTCAGATTATTTTGTAAGTTTAGCATTTTGTTAGAAGTTTTGTTAAATTATTGGTTAAATTTGTTTGATGAAATGTATGGTTAGGAGTTATTGTATTAATTCAATGTAAGTAAAAATTAAATAATGCTAGGGTAGGTTAAGTATGGTTAGATTAAGAGTGCTTGAGTTGTTAGAAGATTTTAGTTGAATTTAGTGAATGAGTTTCTTTCAATTACATTAAACTTATGTCGCTAATTTTGTGTGATGCATGTTGCTAGTTTGGTGAAATTAGAATTAGGTTTTAATTAATTAGAATAATAAATTTTGCTTATTATTTTAAACTAGTTTTTGAATTAGTTTCAACTTGTGAATTTAATAAGTTGTCCTTTTTATTAGGACAATATTATTTCTTTTTGAGATCAGTTTGAGTTTGCTTTTTTTGTTAGCTGTGCAGTAATATTCGAGGTTAGTTTTCTATATCTGAATATAATGAATTGTTTAAATTTTATGTTGGACTTATTTTTTCTAGGATAGAGTTTTAGGATAGAAGTGGGAGAAGGTCGCGTAGTGGCGCCTTCTTGAAATCCTTATTTGCTAGAAAATTGTGGAATTATAAGGGATTGAACACTAGAACAGTTAGGATTTGATATTTTATTGAATGTGTGTATGTTATAATTTATGCTTGCAGCTGTATTCTCTGTGAAAATTGTTATATTTATTTGATGGATATCTTTGAATTAAGGAGAAGTTCTGACGAATTATCGTTTAAATTGTATAAAATATGTTTGATTTGTTAGAAAATAATAATTATATTTAGCTGGATATTCTAATTATAGGTTACACTCTGCCAAATTTTCTGAAAATTTTAATAAGTTGTGTTGTTGGTTGAATTCTAGGATATGTGTTGCAATATGATTCCAAGTCATCGTCTATGAATGCATGATAAGGATAATGGTGGACCGGGGTAAGAGGGGAGGGAAGGCGTTAAAACTTGAATTCTTTGAGGGAGTTGACGCATTTGTTACACATGTCTTCAGCATAGAACCGTTTAGGTCTAAAGGGATATCTAGGTGTCTGTGTCATAAGTGTCAGCCGACTAAGTGGAGAGAACCTTCGGATATAATGCTTCACCTCTACTGTAATGGGTTCAAGGATAGATATTGGATGTGGATGGAACACAGAAAAGTAAAGGAGTAAGCAATTAACTGATCTACCTTGAATTTGAATAGGTTCGATGGTTGATCAACGAGAGTTCGGGTGGTGAGAGAACAAAACATAGAAGAAATAAATTGGGAGGATAACCAAGATAGATACAACGAGATAGTGTTTGATGCAATAGGTGTTACGGAGTTGGAAAAGGCTGAATAAGAGCCTAATCCAGAGGCAAAGAGATTTTATCATCTGTTAGAATCTGCCGTGAAACTTTTTTTCGAGGGATGCGTTCATTCAAAGTTGTCTGCATGTGTCAGAATGATAAATATTAAGTCAGAGTCAAATTATATCCAAGAGTCTTTTGATAAGTGGGTCACCTTTTACGACAAACTGGTATCTATCGGGACCACTAGCATTCCCCGCAGACACTACGAAGCAAAAAAATTAGTTTTAAAATTCGGTAAAAATTGATTGTTATTTGAATGATTATATGCTGTATTACAAGAGGAATACAGACCTAACTGAATGTAGATTTTATGGATCACTGAGGTTTTAAGCCGAGAGAGAACAGATTGGTAAACGATGGTTAAAGAAAGTTCCAATGAAACAGATGCATTACTTGCCCTTAGGTAAACTGTTATAAATGATGACATTATTAACCTTGGAATAAATGGCGATGTACTACCACAAGAGGACAATGATCTTCAAGAAGAAGACGAGTTCAATTATCAGGAAACTACCTCGGAAGAGGAGGATGGTGAACCAGAAAAAGAAGATGATGAATCTAAATAGGGTTAATGTAAATATAGTTCTATCTTATGTATTTTTTTTTACCAAACTTTGAGAAAAATGTAATATAATAAGCATTGTTTCAAATATTTTGATTACCATTATTCCGTATTTTTAATTTGTATATATGGTATTTCACATCAGGTTTAAAGCACTATTTCAATTATTAAATATTGGAGTACATTATAGATTATTGAGTTAAGAAATTAATTAATAGAATTGATGATGACAAACATTTGATTAGTGGGCTAATCACCCAATTAGTTTTGATTATTTTTTATAAGTGATGCAGGCTAAAAACAAGTGTTGCAGCAGCCCAACATCAAACAAAAGATATAAGCTAATGGGCTAAATGGTAAGTGAAAAATAAAGACAAGCCCAAGTCATTCATCTCAAGTAAAATTCACCAAAGAAGCAAAGCAAGGCACCAACGGGCTGAAGTAGAGAAGAACCCGATCCAAGCCCGAAATTGATTTTCAATTTCCCACCATCTTGCCTTACGAGAAGCAACGTTCCTCTCCTCTCTAATCAAGTCACATCAAGGCTTCAGAAAAGTAAGAAAGAGAAAAAGAGAGAGCTTCTTCCATAAGCCTTTCACTGAAGAAGAGAGAAAGAGAAAGATTAAGCTAGAAAGGAAAATATCAAATCACCCAGATCAAACCAAATCTAGCTTTGATTAAAGGTAACCCATTTCCTCTTGCATGCATCAAATCTTCATCTCTACTTCCTAACACTATACTTTAGTATCTACGGTCTTAAACAAGACTTGGGGACCAAGTTAGTTTTCAAGGGCTCAGATCAAATTGACCATTGGAAGAATTCTATGGTTGTTGTTTTATGGCTTTCGGCCAAGATGAGGAAGTCAGAAGGAGAGTTTATATTCTGAGGATTATTGAGAAAAAGTGAATCTGTGGGTTGGTGAAGCTCAAGGCTCAAGGTGTTGACCTAGGAAGAAGAACCAAGCAACATGTAAGGAGATAAGAAGAAGCTTGCTGTTCATTCAGAGGTAAGGAGAGAAAACTAGAGAGTGAGAACAGTGTTCTGTGAAGAAGTTCCTCTACTTGGATAATGCTTTCTTTCAAAGAAGCATTCGGCCAATACTGATGAACTGCATCTGAGGTTTGCGAATCTGGTTTTGCACATAGCAAAGAGGCTGCTGATGAAATAATCTCCTTCATGTCTTACTGATTGTAATGTACTTTTCTAAGTTTATCTTTCTGTAATTTCTTGAGAGAAAAGGCATTGTGAGAAAGCTTAAGAAAAAGCCATGAGTGAAAAAAAGGCTGAAAGAAACACTTGAGAGAAAAGCCTAGAGTTATTTTCTGATTTCTTTAGGTTAGCTAAGTGTCTTGTATCTTGTACCTGTTTTGGTATCCCTTTCTTAGTTGGGTCAGCACTAAGAGGAATAGTTAGGTATTAGCATAACCAATGTCAAGTTAGGTTAGAACTTGAGTGTGAAAGGATTGGGTCAATCCTGTGAAATTGGTGTATGTAAAAATTGTTAATTATAGTGAAATTCTTCCATAATTGTGGAGGAGACTGGATGTAGATTGCATAGCACAAGGCAACCGAACCAGGATACATGCTGGTGTTAGCTTTTCTCTTCTCTGCTGAGTTCTGTTTTCTGATATTCATGAGACAAAAATAAATTGTCTCATAAATTTTCGCTGCTGAATTCAAACAGAATCAGAATTGTAACTTTGTTTAAAAGGGTCATAACAGCAACTTAAAAGGAAGGCATAGATTCAACCTCCCCTTCTTTAAGCCTACCACAACCTTCATAGATGGACAGAAAAAAATTAGAAAAAAAAAACACTTACCAACGAAATATACTAACATTAACAGCCCAGTGAATTTTCCAAAAAAAAAATAGAAAAATATTTTCGTTGACTTTTACCGTCGGATTAATCTGCCGGTAAGGTGGCGCGAAGCCATATGCTTTGGCGCCAATGTTATCGTCAGAAACTTTCCGACGGTAAGTTGCAATAGATTTTGTTTTCTTGATATCCATATTTTGCTGCTAAATCCGACGCAAATTACCATTGGACGCATAAATCTGACAGTAATTTGTTACCGGCGACGTTTATTCCGTCGGATCAATTATGATGCAAAATTCGATGGTAAACAGTGTACTATCAGATTTTATTCGTTTTTCTGACCGTAAATTCGACGATACTCAATGTTTTTTTTGTAGTGCTAATATTTAATTTTATTCTTAATTTTAAAATAAGTTTTAATTATAACATTATTATCTTAATCTACGAGCAATTCATATAAACAAATAAGATGGAGATCAATATTACACTAATGTTTTAAAACAAAATAGTTTACATGTATGTCTGTTTTTTCCACTAACTCTATGTAAATCGAAGTTATTAAACTCGATTTACGCAAATTCTATGTAAATTATCAATTGGAAAGTGTAAAGAGTTTGAAAACGGTTGCAGATAATTGATTCAGATCACTCTTCGCCAGCGGAAGGGTATTGCGAGGTAAGAAGGTATAATGGACCTCATACATGTTTGGCCACGTCAATATCTAGTGATCACAGGATACTTGAATCCAATTAATTTGATTTACATACAATTTGCATAAATCGAGTTTAATAGTTTCGATTTACGTAGAATTAATGGGAAAATCGGACATGCTTGTAAGCTTTTTCGTTTTAGGGTATTTTTTGTGTAATATTAATCTCCATTTCATTTGTTTATGTGAATTACCCTAAATCTATAAAATATGTAGTTGTCTATTTGGAATGATCAATCTACATCTTTTCTCATAGTACTAAAATTTTCGATCTTCTATATGTATGCAAAATCTGAGGAACTACTTCTTATAGAAATTTTCCTTAGTCTATTTCCTCGCTTTGTAATGAAGGAAGAGTCGGAATGGCGTAAAGTGAAGAAATTTTCTTCTAGGGTATTCCAAAGGTGTAACTAAGGCAACAAAAAAGAAAAGGGCCCAATACTTCAACTAGAGAAGCGACCTGTTGGTTCACCAAATACTGACCTAGTGTTCTCCAAGTTTGAAGGAATCCAGTGTCCAATTACTGACTCCTTTTGAAATTGTGTTATTGAAGTCGAGCCAGGAATGATTGCTAGTTGACACTTGACGCCTATCACTTTTTATCAGTTAGAGAAGTCATTTTTAATACAATAAGAAAATATATTCACAGTGGACTAGAAAAGGCTCAATTAGAGTGCTTAGACCCATACAACGTTTCTCTCTCAAGTTTCATTCTGTTCAGGTTTTGCTCCTTGTGTTAGTTTGGAGGGTCGCCGCTGTTGCCATCAACCTTGTAAGGTAGCAGTGGCCCTCTCTCCCCCATTTCCACCCTCTTCTTCCCTCGCCTTTTTCTCTTCTTCTATCTTCAACTTCTTGCTCATGTCTTTTTCTATTTTTATTACTTTTTTCACTGTTTGCTGGTTTTGTTTTTTCCTTTCTTCCCCATCATCTTTTCTTCTCTTCTCACCTTCTAGCTTCTGACGTCACCCATCTTTGTTGTATTCTTCTGTCACTCTTTTTTTTACTGTTTTTTATTTGTTATAATTTTCTTATTTTTTTGTTCTTTCATTTTCATAATTTGTGGTATTCTCTTTTTGTTTTTTTTTGACGATAATTGATTTGAATATGATGATAACTATCTATCAAACAAAAAAGATGCATTGATGATTGATTTTTGTTCATGGAAATATTTTTAAATTAAAAAAATATTCAGGTTCTTTCAGAAAAAAGAAAAAGATATTTCACAATATTGCATCATTTGTTGTATGAAATTAAAAATTAATAAAAAGATTTAAATTTGTCTCTATTTCTATTGAAGATTTATTGTAATTAAATATTAGACAAATTTTAATTTAATATAAAAATATCTATTTCATTTCTTTAGATTGAGATCTAATTTTTTTTATAAGTGCTATATGATTTTTCTTTGAATAAAATGTTATATTATATTGATTTTTTTTGTACAATTATATCCCTCCATCGTCTTATTTACCATGTTTGAGATAAATAAATTCATGAAATAGTAGGCATTTTTGTTTGTGCGGTCGAAAATTATAATTTATTCAAGAATAAAATTATTAGAAATGTTAAAAATATAATTATTAATGTTGCTTTATTCTATCAGTTTGGAATGAGTTTCATGACATGGTATTAGAGTTTTATGTCCAAAATGTTTAGAGTTTGATTTTTGATAAACTTCAAAAATAAAAAATAGCATAAGGTAAATAAAAGAAGAAAAAGAAACCTATTCAAAAATCAAACAAACCTAAAACAAACTCTAGTTATTTGAAAAAAAAATGTTAAAAATATAATCATTAATATTATCTTCTCCTATCAGCTTAAGTTTTTGAAATGAGTGATTTTATGACAAGAAAAATAAAAATATCTCTTTTATTAAATTATCATTTTTATCTTCTCAAAGATAATTATTTTTATGATATAAAGATATTTAAGAGTAAAATAGATATTATAATTTATTTTAAAAAACCATTTGAGAAAATATCTTGAAAGCATTTGGATTATTAGCTTCTAGAGAAAAAATAATAATTTTTTAAAGTACTTGTTTAAAATTTTCAGTGTTTTTAGATTGATTTTTATAAAAAACATATTTTCATTAAAAATAAATTTCTCCTTTTAAATCAATGTTAATGAGTTTTAAAAAAGCAAAAAAATAAATAAATTTTTTAGTCTATGGAATATAAGTTACTTATTAAAACAGTGCATATCTTCTTTAAAGAAATTAACCTATACTAAAGATTGATAAAAATAAAAGTACTTATTTTAAATGTGAATCTAAATACACTCCTTTTTAGAGAAACTCTTCCAATTGAACATATTATTTATATACACAAAATAAGTTATATAAATATTTATTACTCTATTGTTAATATTTTGATAAATTTATTATTGCAAGCACGTGAAGATAGATATACTATTAAAAATTCAATAATGTATATAGTTTGTGGCGAAGGTAAGACTGGAAGTTGGGACCACAAATTCGCACGACGGAGTTAATACGCAGAAATATATATATTATTTTTCGAGAATCTGAATAAATATTTGATCAGGGAAAATAAACAGAGCTTTAATTTATTCATGTAGAAACTGCCTAGAAGTTACAGTACCCATTTCCTTAGAGGGTTATAGTTTCATTTTCTTGTATTAGTGCGTTCAAAATATGGATATCTCCAAATTCGAAGTAAGCAAAAATTAAATATTTTGAGTAAAGTATATATTTTGTATTTAATATTTTTTAACATGTTAAAAAATATATGTAATGTATAATTTATTTTAATTTTATCCTTAATTGATAGAGTTTAGAGAAAGAGAGATGAATGTATAAAAATAGAGAAAATTAATTATGAGTAATTAAGATTAAATTGATTATTATTTGTACGCTATGGCGACGGAACTAATGATATATTTTTGAAAAAGTACGAGAGATTAGTATTTTTATTAAAATTTAATTAGTACTTGATTAGTAAAAAAATAAGTAATTTTATATTATTAGATATAATCTTACATCATTAAAAATATTAATAATGATTAATTAATGACTATAAATCACAAAATCTATTGGTTCTCTAGTACTCGTCTATATATTTATATCAAAAATGTTATTCGTACACTAAAAATAGTCATTACAATGAGCCACTAATATATTTGTATAAAAATATATATATAATTTAATTTATTTTTAACGTATATTTATATTTCAATATATATTTTATATTAGTAGTTGATTTTAATGTACACCTAACATAATCTTGTTTTATATAGGCACAATTTTGCTAGTCATGTTAAACGAAAGAAAATCTGTTATAATAAATTAACAGAATTACAAGGTAGAACGAAAACATTAAGCGTCTTCAACTAATTTTTTCTCATTTATTCCATTACTAATATTTTAAATATATTAATATGATAATTGTATAAAACGTATTACTGACACGTAATAACTGTCGCTGATGTGTCAGCGACACATCAATATAAAATAGCCACAAATTTTACCAACTGCGGTACAAAATATATAAATAAAATAAAAACCAAGCATTATATGGATCCTTTACATACATGTGTAAACATTCAAGAAAAGCTATATTGGTTCGGAAAGAAAATTTATGCTTAACTTGTTAATCAAAATAGTTGTAATAATTAATCATATGATAATAGGTATAGGGAGACATTATAGGCCTAGAAAGCACCAAGAATGAAGAAACAGAAGCCATAGTAGTTAACCTCGACAAGAAAGAAAAGAGTCATGGAATTGAAGAAGCTAAGCTAGCCAGGTTCGATGCGAATAATAACATGGATACGCAGTTTTTGGATAAGTTCCTTTTTAAAAAAGAAAAAAAAAAAGAATAAAAGTGCGGTTTTGAACAAAGCTGCTTTTTTCACTATATGTTTTTCACTTTTCAGAATGAAGCAAAAGCGACAACAATCATAACATCAATACAGTGCATTACTAACAACATTGGTGATGATATTGATGCACCTTCACACCCAAAAATTTAATTTTTTTTTAATTGAAAAAAATGGATTTAGACATTTTTTATTTATTTTAGGTTTCAAAAAGGTATGTGTGGCTATATATATACTAAAAGTCTTAAAGCTAGGATTTGATTTAAATTATTAAGCTACGTGTAGATTTCTGTGTGGTAGCACAAAAATAGTTGGTAAGATCCTAGTCACCTTCAAATATTGTCATGTAACGATAACATCTCCATCTTAAATCTAATTCCATTAACAGAATGGAAAATATATATTTTGTGATCATTTAATTTTGACTTCAATAAAAATGTTTGGATTTATTAAAGCTTCTTGCATTATTATAGTCTAGATTGTGTTGAACGGATTTTTAATAATATTTTTTGTTATTATAAAAAATAGATTTAATAATTTTGTTAGTCTTTATAATTTTACCAAATTTATAATAAGATTTTATAATTTTTAATTAAATTATTACATTATTTTTAATTTTGTAATTAAATTTTTATTAATATACAAATATTAAAGTTAATTGAATATTTTTCTAAAAATTAAAGATATCAACATTTAAGATCTAATTACGTCTTTGATTACATATGTTTTTTAAAAGAATATTTCGTTAATTTTAACGTTTTTGATATAAAAATAATATAGAGACTCAATAAAAAATAAAAATATAAAAATTTAATTATAAATTTAATAAAACTATAAACAATAATAAAATAGTTAAACCTTAAAAATATAATAGCTCATGTAATAATAACTTTTAAATTATTTTTGTTAATAGTATTATTAATAATTTTTTAGAAAATAATTTTATGTGGAAATGATAGGCGCCTAACTAGATCTCATCACGAAAAAAGACAATAATTCATTTGAATTTAAGTAATGAATTAGTAGCTTTAATAATTTGATGATTGTTTAATGTATAGTCTGTCTGCCAATAAATCTTGTGTGAATGATTCAAATCCACGTAGTGTTATAACTTTTTGGCAACTGATTGATATGAGTAAGGATCACTAATAATTACCTGTAAATCTAAAACCTAAAGAATGTCGTTGGTATATTCTTACTCATTTGGACAAAAGTAGCTAGCCATAGATTTCTTATACACTATATATCATAATCATTTCGTCTTACTTCGTTTGAGGATTAATATTATGCTAAATAAAGAAGAGAGATAATGTAATGTAGTTATAGTACCCTACAATCCAATGAAATAAACAAGATCAACACCTAACATGATTTAAAAAATGAAAAAAAACAAATAAAATAGGAATGCTAGTTTAATAATTAACATTAAAAGCTTTTATTGATTGAATATCTAACATATTTAAAAATGAAAACAATAGTATTGGAGCGTTATGGTTAAATCAAAATTTTGGAATGATAAAATAAATGTTATCAATATATAAAATAGGGTTTAGCTAACATGTGTATTTTAAAGGCACATGATAAATTTATTCCTAATAAAAAATTTTAAATATTTTTATTTAATGAATATAAAATAAATACATACATTAAAAACTTAAATTTTTTATTTTTTTAATGAAAAATTTTTATTTTATAATCTTTATATGTGTAGATTATTAAATAAAAAATTTACAACTTTTTATTAATAATAAATTTGTCATGGAGATCTATTAACTAAACCGTAAAATAAACAAATGGAACATTTGAATTTGTGCAGGGCATTAATGAGCTTAGAACAAATTTCTCATTATTCCAAAGGAAGAAAAAATAGCTTTACTAAATGAAAGAGTATTACGAGAACATTCTTTAAAGTATATTTTTCAAAAAAATAAAATAAAATACATTATTCAACATATTGAAAATCTGAATTTTTACTAATTTTAGATTCTTCATAACTGAATATAGAATAATTTTTTAGCAAAACCCAACAACAATAAAAAGAAAAAGAAGCCATATGAGGGGGGAAAATGACAAAAAATAAATTAATAATAAAATTTTGAAATAAAAGAAAAAAGAAGTGGACGGGTTTTCGGGGTATGATTGCTTCACTTTATTACGGTAACAATTAGCATAGACCCCACCAAGACATAAATATCAAATATGGGAGAGTGGTCCCTTGCATTTTTGTATCCAAGGCTAGGAGCCATTGGGACTATGATTGAAAAAATGGTGTTTGTTATTGTATAAAGTAGTATTTTTATATTTAATGAATGAATAAAAAATTATAAGTAGAGTATATTTTTTAAGGAATTATCTATCATATGTTTTAAGGGGACATGTTAAAATTATAAAATAAAAAATTTTCTATTAAAAATATCCTTATACACTTTTTATTAAATAAAATATACTGTAATTTATTTTAATTAAATAAATTTATCTATTTATTTATTTTATTTTAAATTTACAATTCAAGAAACGGTGCATTTTTTCTTTTTTTTTTTTTTCACAGAAGGCATTACTATTCTACATACTTTACCCGAAAATTCACGAATAGAAATAATGTGTTGAAAAGAAAAGAAATTGGGGTAAAGTTGGAGACAGGTCACGTGCAAAGGAGCGTGCAAGGCACTTCAGAGTAAGAGAACAAGAAATTAAAGTGAGTGAGTGAGTGAGTGATGATAGATATGATTAAAGATTATAATTAAGAAGAGAGTAATGTTGTGTTGAAGACTATGCATATACATTGTTGGTTTGTGTGTTATGAGCTTTAATTACTCTAAATTCTTGCACCACTGCCAGGAAACCAACGCTAACTAACCCAATAAACAATCATTTATCATTTATAAACAGACACACAACATCTTTGTCTACCCAAATTTGTTACACATTATTACTATTACAATTTATTTAATTATTTTGTATTTTAAGGATACATTTTCAAAAATATAATAATAATAGAATTTTTTAAATTTTTTGATGTATTAAAAATATATAAAAAGTTATAATTTGAATAATTTTTAGTAAAAAAATTTTTATAATATTTTTAACATGCGTCTTTAAAACATAAAATAGTAAAAAAATTATTATTATTATTATAAAATTTTGTTAAAGAATATAAAATACAAATAATTTTGAGAGGCTTTTTAAGTTGTATTCCAGAATAATATTTATATCTTCCCAATATCTTCGACTAACAAATTTGTGACCGAGAATAAGTCAAACACGTCCCTGGCACTAAGTATCTCGCACTAATCAAACGTCCACGTTGATTCTCGGTAACAAACCCTAACGAAACCGAATACTACTCAAATGTTATCCAAACCTACTCTATTTAAACAAACGAGCAAACCTCATCTAAGGCAGGAAAAAACCGATCACTGGTTACTGTGAAGAACCACTCACCTACTTCAATCATACGAATACTCCGCCCTTATTCTTTTCTTTACTAGAAGTTTATTAAACCCGACACTAACTTGAGCGTCGGAATCCTTTTTGCAGGTCCCACGCCGAGGTCACCAGCTCCAAGGAGAACACTTCCGAGCCCCTAATGGAATCTGTAGCCGATCAAGTCTCGGGAGCTCATCTCACAAAGAACAATTGGCCCCACCGTAGGGATCGACTTTTCTTTTTTAATTCATACCCATACCCCTAGTGCTTTTTTTTTTCTCTTTTTAGGAACTAAAGCATGATTGACCAGTCGGGCACTCAACAGCATTCCCATGCCAACCCTGACCTAATGGCGGCCAATGCTGCCTTGTTGGCGGAAATCAGCGCATGGCCGATTTACTAGCCACGCTGCAGAACAACGGCGAAAGGAAAAATGTCAACAAAGACAGAAACGCTGACCAAAATGAAGAACACCAATCAGAATCCAATGCCAAGACGGGGGAGACCACCCCGAAGACAGCGAGAAGATGAGCTAATCCCTTCTCTAAAGAAATTATGAGCTTCAAGATGCCTCAAAATTTCACACTCCCTATGACTCTGGCACCTTACAAAGGGATCAGAGATCCTAAAGTTCATGTCACGAAATTTGAATCCATGATGTTCCTCAATAGCGACTCCGATCCCATTTTATGTCGCTCTTTTCCCACTTTTTTAGATGGTGCTGCGCTTTTATGGTTTTCTAATTTACATGCAGGTTCTATAACCAGTTTTGACGACTTCTCCAAGCTGTTCATTAACCAGTTTGCAGCTTCCAAAATCTACGTGCGGGACTCTAACTACCTCAGAACGATTAAACAAGGACCTCATGAGAGCCTGAATGATTATATGACCCGTTTTACAACAGCGGCCATGGAAATCCCCGACCTCAATCCCGAAGTGCAATTGCATGCCATTAAAAGCGGCCTGCGACAAGGAAAGTTCCAGGAAGTGATAGCCGTCGCGAAGCCAAGGACGCTTGAGGAATTCCGAGAAAAAGCAACCGGACAAATCGAAATAGAAGAGCTAAGAGAAACACGGCGGAATGAAAGACAACCATCTAGGAAGGACGAAGACAAACCACATGCCAAGGACCCCAAAAAGCCCTTCAAGCTAACCCCGAAGTATGACTCATACACCAGATTCAACACCAGAAGGGAGGAAATCCTTAAGGAAATACTACATAACAAGCTCATCAAGCCTCCGAGCAGAGCCGACTCATACCAGGACTAGAGATATGTAGACAAATCAAAATACTGCGCCTTTCACCAAAAGTTCGGCCACACGACCGACGAATGCGTCATTGCCAAGGACCTATTGGAAAGACTAGCAAGGCATGGGCATCTGGACAAATACATAAGTGGCAAAGTAAGACAGGCATTAGACAACCCAAATGGTCGGCACCAAGAGCGAACTTCCAACACCTCAGACAAAACCAGACCTCAACCCCCACCTACAAGGGGAGTTATTAATTGTATCTCCGGAGAGTTTGCAAGCGGTGGCCAAACAAGTTTGGCACGAAAACGCAGGTACAGAGACATGCTAATGGTACTACGGACGGATGACGAATTGATCCGCAAGCCACGCACACCTAGCATATCTTTCAAACAGTTAGATTGTCAAATAAGTGCCGAAAACTTAGACGATCCGGTCGTAATCTCCATCTAGATAGGAGATCTCCTAGTGAAGAAAGTCCTACTTGATTCCGGCAGCAGTGCAGACGTCCTTTTCTACTCTACCTTCAAAAAGTTTAAGCTTAGCGAACAAACCTTGCTGCCGTCTTCTGGGGAATTGGTCAGCATCTCAGGGGAATGTGTATCAATCCTCGGCAGCGTTTGGCTAAAAACAACTTTAGGAGAGCATCCCAGGAGCAAAACAAAAGATGTGTAGTTCCTAGTCGTCGATTGCACTAGCCCTTACAACATCATTTTAGGCCGACCTTTTTTAAATTCATTTGGTGCCATTGTCTCCACAAGCCACTTGTGTGTTAAATTTTAGGTACAGGAAGACCAGATAGCCACCATACATTCCGACCATATTGAAGCTCGCAACTGTTACAACGAAAGTTTAAAAATAAGAACAGTTATCCATCCAAGAATCGAGACAACACAGGGGACATATAATATCGCTAACATCTCGGGCACCGCCGAACTTGACCCAAGAGGAGACCTCCATGACAAACCAGCACCAACGGACGATCTCAAAAAGGTACAACTAGATGGCAATATTAACCATTACACTCATATCAGCTCCTCTCTTCTTTCAGGAACAAAGCAAAAGATAACCAACTTACTACGGAAAAATGTCGATCTTTTTGCTTGGACACCGGCAGATATGTCCGGCATTGACCCAAACCTAATATGCCACAAACTACAAATAGACCCACGAGCAAAGCCGGTGGCCCAGAAGAAGCGAAACATGGGAGCGAAAAGAAATCGGCATGCCTAGCAGAAACAAAGAAGCTCCTCCAAGCAGGATTCATAGAAGAGCTTCGATTCACAACATGGCTCTCAAATGTGGTTATGGAAAGAAAAACCTCAGGTAAGTGGCGAATGTGCGTAGATTTTACAAACTTGAATAAAGCATGCCCTAAAAACGCTTATCCACTCCCATGCATAGACAAACTCGTAGATAATGCATTAGGGTACAATGTTTTATGTTTTTTAGATGCATATTCTGGATATAATCAAATACTAATGCATCCAAAAGATAAGGACAAAACGGCCTTCATAACTGAATTAGGAAACTATTGTTATACTGTTATGCCTTTTGGACTTAAGAATGCAGGGGCTACCTATCAACAACTTATGGAAAGTCTTCAACAAACAAATAGGAAAGAACCTAGAGGTGTACGTTGATGACATGGTCGTCAAAACTCAACAAGAACAAACCCATGACGCGACCTAGAAGAAGTATTCGGGCAGTTAAGAAGACATAATATGCGACTCAACCCGGAGAAATGCACCTTCGGAGTCAAGGGAGGAAAATTCCTAGGATTCATGCTGACATCAAGGGGCATCGAAGCCAACCCCGAAAAATGTGAGGCAATCACAAACATGAGGAGTCCTCGAACAATAAAGGAAGTCCAGCAATTAAATGGAAGAGTAGCCGCACTTTCCCGATTCTTACCAGCTATATCCACACACTCTTAGAATTTCTTCAACACACTTAAAGGGAAAACAAAATTCAACTGGAGCCCAGAATGTGAGGCATCCTTTCAAAAGTTGAAAGCCATGATATCATCTCCACCAATCTTACAGAAACCAAACTCCGACAAACCCCTACTACTATATTTATCAGTATCTTCCACTGCTATCACCTTGGTACTCGTCACAGAAATAAGAGACAAACAAGAACCGGTCTATTTCATCAGCAAAACACTACAAAACGCTGAGCTCAGATACCAACCCATGGAGAAGCTGGCGTATGCACTAATACTCACGGTAAGAAGGTTACAACACTACTTCCAAAGCAACAAAATCATCATCAAAACAAACCAACCTCTTCGGCAGATCCTCACCAGACCCGAGGTCTCAGAAGACTCACCAAATGATCGATAGAATTGTCCGAATTTGACATAACGTATGAACCAAGGACAACAATCAAGGCGCAATTCTTAGCAGATTTTCTAGCCGAACTAACAGACCAACCAAATCAGGAATACACTTGGGAGCTATATGTAGACTGAGCATCAAACTCAGAAGGGTCAGGAGCAGGTGTATACCTAACGAACAAATACGACCTCCAAGCTGAACAATCAATCAGATTCTCATTCCAGACAAGCAACAACCAAGCCGAGTATGAAGCATTACTTGCCGGCCTACGACTTGCACAATCACTAAACGTCACACATCTGTAAGTATATTGTGACTCACAGTTGGTAGTGCAACAGGTAAGAGAGTAAGTCAAACTTGTGACCGAGAATAAGTCAAACACGTCCCTGGCACCAAGTATCTCGCACTAATCAAATGTCCACGTTGATTCTCGGTAATAAACCCTAACGAAACCGAATACTACTCAAATGTTATCCAAACCTACTCTATTTAAACAAACGAGCAAACCTCATCTAAGACAGAAAAAATCGATCACTGGTTACTGTGAAGAACCACTCACCTATTTCAATCATACGAATATTCCGCCCTTATTCTTTTCTTTACTAGAAGTCTATTAAACCCCACATTAACTTGAGCGTCGGAATCCTTTTTGCAAGTTTCACGTCGAGGTCACCAGCTCCAAAGAGAACACTTCCGAGCCCCTGACAGAATCTGTAGCCGATCAAGTCTCGGGAATTCATCTCAGAAAGAACAATATTTATAATAGTTTAAAGAATTTTATAAGTGGTAAGATAAGTAGTTCGTTAAAAAATTTTATGATAAACTTTAATTATTAATACACAACTCAACATTAATAATAGTTAAGTTTAATCAATATTGTGTAAAAATCTTAATGATACTATATATTAACTTATTTTCAAAATGAGTTTTGTTAATAAATGATCTTAGAATACTTCTTCACCACTTTGTGCTTAGCCTAAACTTTTTCCCCTTTAGAGTGAAAATTTTTACTAACTATATATTAGAAAAAAAAAAGAATACTTGTTAAAGGATACTAAGAAAAGTTAAAAACATTAAATACATCAATATATTTAACAACACCCGTTAATAAAACTCTTTCAAAATCCACTAACCAATTCTTCACATGAGTTAAGGGTGATAAAATACTCTCTCTCTCTCTCTGTGGTTGGTAACATGGCAATTTGATATGTGTGATTGCATTGAAAGGGCCATCATCATGATCATAAAAAGAGATAACTATTGTCAGTGTACATCCATATACATATGTGTAGCTAACAATAATTTACTCATTATTCCATGTATTTGAGTTTAGCTACTATGGTAGGTCGAATTTCATTCTCCAACAAAAAGAGTGTTAGGGACATGAATAAATATGACTCAAGATTGATGTCAATCTAAATAATAATAATATTGATAAGCATGCAAACATTTATTATGAGGGCACATAGCATGGTACCTCATAAAATTGAACTTTGTGGGAATCACATTTCTATATATAGTCTTACATGAAATCCACTCCCACCTAATTGGAGGAATAAATAGACACCACATCACCAATAATTTCTTGCTTCTTATCAAAGAAAACCGTGCAAATGTATCTTTCCTAGCTAGATTTTGAGAAAATAAAATTCGGGGAATAATTAATTATAATCAACAAAAATATATTCATATATTTAAAATTTTAAAATTTAGAATTTATAAATTTATTAGAAATATGATTATTTATGTACATCTTCTTATCATTTTAAACTTTTATAAAAAGTAGTATCATGATATAGTATTAAAATTTTTGTTACCGAAAATTTTAAATTTCTAATATATTCTCATATTTATCCCAATATATATATACCAACAATTTTTCATGTAGAAAACACAACGTACAAAATTATAATGTCTTTTGAGAACAAAAATTTATTTTTTAAAAAAAATTAAAGAATATAATTCGAACAAATGGAATTTTCCAAAATTTTGACATGTGACATTCTAATTTGACAAATTGTCATATTCACATATATATATGAGTAAATTTGAGATGTTTTATTGTACATATATATATATAAAAAGTGAAAGAATTTGGCTAACAAGTAAGTGTTCTAAAAATAATTATTAAATTTTTAAAATAAAATCTTTCAATTGATGAAAAGATAGAAATTTTAGGCTATCAATTTAATATATTCAATGTTTCAAAAACTTTTTTTGTTTGAAAATAGTAAAGCAGGTATCACACTGTCACTGTCATTAAATAGTTTCATTTAAAAAAAAACAATAGAAGTATTTAACAGTTCAAAAAATAAAGTTTGCTCAGCATATATAAATAAACTAGACCAAAAGCAATTAATAGTATGAATTTATTCATTTGTGGAAGTAATTCAATTATCAATTGTACTATTCATTAATGAATTATATGATAGTATCTTAATTAGCTAGTTAGTCCAATGAAATTTGGGAAATTCAGTAGAAAAGTAGTTATGAGCTGTCTACTATATGCTCCAACTCTTTAATTGGATTTTTTTGTTTATAAAATATAAAAAATTTAATTTTCAATATAAATATTTATATTAAAAATTAAAATTTTTTTAATTAATTAAAAATTAATTTGTGAACAAGTACAACAAAAAAGTCAACTGTCTGGGTGTGGCATTATCCGGTAAATAAAAAAATGAAAAATCTATAAAATAAGCAAGTTCATCAAATTTATAGACGAATTTTATGTAAAATAAATAACTTTGCTAATGTAATAGATAAATTTTGTATGCATTGCAAAAATTTGTTTCGACGAACTTTATGAAAATACAAAATAAAAAATAGATCATGAAAAATAATGTCTTTTTAATTTATTTTTTTATATTTTATAAAAGAAAAAATTCCTCTTTAATTTGACGGTAATTACAAGAAGACCCTTGTCTCACATTCAATCCAACTCAATTTGAAATTTGGAATTAAGAGAGAAAAAAATCCCTGTAAAATCTAGCTCATCATTATAGCTTACGATTTTACAGCCTTACCCTCTTTTAATATAGTAAAATCCTAATTATTGAGGGTTGATGAACTATTAGGGTCTTATTACTATTACCTGTCTTAATGATTTAGCCCCACACGTTGATGTTATTAGTGATCCAATATGATTTGCCAAGTGTTCAGTCTCTCACAGCTAAGTGCCACATAGATTAGTGAAAAAATATCAAATTATTGAATAACGATATCCACATGTGCATAGCTAGGGCAAGCAGAGAAATGATCAAAATAAATAATAATTTAATGATAAGACATATATATTGATTACATTTTACTTTACCCTCAAAGCAGCCACCAGTAATATTGCACTTGATTTGGGTCTTTTTCTTCAACATCTAAAAGACTACTTATGGCAAAGTTTTTTATTATATATTATATTGTTGACATATTATTGCAGTTGAATTACACATCGAAGGGGAAAACGAAGGAAAAAAAAAAACTTATCATCATGTATTCGTCTTCAAAAGAAACAATTGTTTTTAAATATGAGTATATTTTTTATTATTATTTATCAAAAATTATCTATTTATTTAAAGTTTTATATTGTTATTTAAACAAAAAATTTTATATGTATTACAAAAAAAAAGAGAAATAGAAAAAACACCACCAAAAAAAACCACAAAAGTGACAAAAAACAAACTAAAAAAATGAAGATTGTTCAGACGAATTTGGAAAACAAAACTAGATTAAAAAATAAGTAAGATTCAGAAATAATTATCTTATTGTTATAAATATATATTCTATTTTTATCGATTGAGTTTTTTTTACTGTTTGTTTAAATCTAAAATAATTTCGGTTTATTTGTGAATTAATTGAGATTCACTTGATGATGCTGATAATAAGTATTGATATTTTCAGTTCATTTCTAAGTTTAATTGACGTTCATTTGGTTTAGTTTCACTTGAATTTGCTGAACTTGTTCATGTGTGCTTGTTAAGTTAGTTATAGCTCTGATACTTGTTAGCTGTATACATTCAATAATGTATTTTTATTTATGACTGAGTTTATTTGACTGCTTGTTCAAATTTAAAATAATTTCAGTTTATTTGTAAATTAAATGAGTTTCACTTAATTGTTTGTTTCTCTGCTTGTTTTTTAACATGAATTGTATGTTCAAATCATTTAAAAATTTTGGCTTATTTCTTTTTAAATTAAGACTCATCTTGATTTTAAATCAAAATAAACTTTTGTATGAATTGTTAGAAGCGAAGAAGTAGAGGAGATGAATAAAAAAAGAAAACAAAAAGAAAAAATAATAAAGATAAAGAATGACAGTGCTATAAAAACAAATGTTGCTTCGGATGAAACACAGAAATGATTTGACTCGACGGACGCATAATATGATTTATCATAGACGTAAGATTAAGTTTCTTATATAAAGTTTTTTTTCCTGCTAAGTTTTTCTAAAACCTGATGTAATTTCTTTGGTTTTACTGAATAATATGTATTTTTTGCTTAGACTGTCAACTGTAAAGTTGGGCAGTGAAAATGAACCTGTGTTTCAAACACAAACAAGCTTGGGACGGTCTGTAAACGCACCGAAATACCAAATAATTTCTCTTAACATTTATTTACTTCTTCTACTTTTAATTATAATATCTTGGTTGATGATTTTAATTTTGTATCTTTTTTAATAGAAAAAATACTCTTGAATCCCCACATATATTTTTTACACAAAAAAAAAATGCCACGAAAAAAAAGGAAAAACAGAATTTACAACCTCCAACTATGTAAGTTGAAATACTTATGTTAGTCTTTTAAATTTAGGTAATAATTTTTTTTAATTATTGACACAGAATTTTATTTACCATCAGTAGCCCAACAGCTGATCATCAAGAACAAATTTTTGTAGTTCGAAAAGAAAGTCAATTTCAACCTCTTGATATTTGAGTTTTTCAATTTACTTTCCTATTCTAATTAATGTGCAGATTTTACTTAGTGCAAATTTTTAATTTACTTTTCTATTCTAATCATTCAATATTAACTCCTTTCTTATTTACATTTATTAGAGTTTCTATTGCAATTTCTCTTCTAAGTTCTCTTGTGGAAGAGCTCAGACAACAAAAAAAATCTTTACTTCAGTTCCTTTAGAAAATCAAACAGAAGAAATTTATGTTAATGAGTAAGTTCTACTTAAAACACTTTTTATTAGTTTTCATATTATACTGAAAAATTGTTGGAAATGTCTAGACTGTATTGAGATCATATTAATTTGAATGAATCTAGATTTACACTGAATAGATTGAATGTATTTATCAAATCTCAAGAGTGGCAAAAACACAAATGAACTGAAATTTAAACATAAAATGACCAAACTGTATTGTAAGAAATGCCTAAACAGTTTGTCGCAACACAATTGCAGAAGCTAATTTGAAAAACCAAAATGTGACTATTCAACAAAATATAATACAAGTCAGAAATTAATCCTCATTTTCATCAAACAGAAAAATATTATATGACTAGAACTTAAATGAACCGAAATTTAGTCATACATGAATCGAAATGTATTCTAATAAACACCTAAAATTATTTACCACAACATAATTACAGAAACTAATTTGAAAAACTAAAATGTGACTAATCAATGAAACATAACACAAATAAGAAATTAACCCTTATTTTCATTAAAGAAAAAAATATTATATGTTTAAAACACAAATGAACCGAAACTTATTTTAATAAATACTGAAATTTCTATCACCCTCTCTAAGATAATTCGTATTCTGTGCATGATAAAAGTTGGAGCTTGACTAAATCATTGATCCACCATATAAAAGGATCAACTGCAAAAGAAATAAATCATATATTAGCAATTTTATTAATATGCACAAACACATTTTTTCCCAATTAAAAACAAATCAATGTTATCTCACTTACAACTGACTTTTTCTTTTTTCTTTGATGCATTTATGATCCTTTTTTCCAAATTTAATTCCAATCTATTCTTGGGACGTCCTTTTGTTCTAACACGTAAAGAATTTTGGAGGTCATTAATATCATTTAACGTAGCATTTTCGTGAGATAATGAACATTTACCTTTACTTTTTACTTGATATTCTTGCATCTCATTCATAACATTATCAAAAGTCTGGTACAAAATTTCAGTCGACTCCTCGGATTCTGACGTAAATTCACAAATATTGTGTGACCAAAATACCAAATCGTCAAACCTCTTACTTCTTAGCTTCAATAAAGGCTCGTCTTGACTGTTCTTGATATGTGTGTGCCTCCTCATTACATTCTTACTCCAGTATTCCAATGTATTTTAGTGCCACTTTATCTACTTTATCAAAGCTTAAGACACTCCGAAAATGACGGCATAATATATCCCTTGACTAAAATTAGGGGTGACAAACGGGTCTAAACCTGCTGGGGCGGCCCGCGTAACCCGCCAAAAAAGGGGGGCTGGGCTAAAAAATTGGGACCGCCAAATAGTAGAAGCCCGCCTAACCCGCACCGCTTAAACCGCGGCTTTGGCGGGGCAGGGCAGACTTCCCCGCCAGGCTTGGAATTTTTTTAGCAAGGGGTATTTTTACCATCTTTTTACCAAAACCCAACTTCCCCCAACCTAACTTACAAGAGAATGAAGATGAAAATTGAGTATTTTGGACTATATTTATTTTGTTTTAGAGATAATATTTATAATTATGTTTTGGATTATGTTTATTTTGCTTTGGGAACAATATTTATAATTATGTTTTGGATAAAAACTTGTTACAAAGACTTTAATATTTGTGAATATAAAAATTATAATTTATCTATACTTTTAGAAATTATAATAGTTAAAGGTAAAAAATAGGAGAGATTTTTTTATACCTTTATATATATTATTTAATAGTTAAAAGTAAAAAAAAAAAGAGGTTATTTGGCGGGCTTAGCCCGCCGGCCCGTTAGCCCGCCGTTAGGTGGGGCAGGCTAGGATTCTGGGACCGCCTCACTAAGCAGGGCGGGGCGGGCTTCTGACGGGCTTCCCCGCTTGCCACCCCTAACTCAAACAATAAGCAATGGCACTTTACTTCGCGTGATATCGAATCGTATGTAACAACAAACTTGTTGAATGTTAAGTTAGAAACCTGCTCTACAATTTCATATGCTGTAAAACTTAGAGCAAACTGCGTTGATCTTGTGATGTGATTCACCTTTTCTCTAAATTGTACTTGAACTTTTCTGAACTTTTCATGAGTATACACGTGCTAAAATTGAGCCTCTGTTGATGATTTTGTTGCACATAGTATCACAATATAAAAATCCCCAACATCGAATTCTCTCTCTTTCTTTGCTTTCTAGGCAATTATCATATTACTTCACAAATTAAATCAAGGAGCTATTGCGTGTAATAAATTTGTTAAAAAAAGTATGCATGCTTTCATTCCTTTGTGTGCTTTTCATCCTGATTCCTGACCCAAAAATGATGATCGAAATAAACTGAAATCTATAAATGATGATCTTCAAAAAATTCTGCAAAATGGGACACAATTCAAAAATCAAACAAAAAATGAACCTAAAGTTATACCTGTTTGAAGTGAAGAAATAACAACATCAATTAATTCGAATGAAATCACGGTTACCTAAAAGTCATTTATTACCTCCAATACCATACTTCATGAGAAAATCATTTCAATTTTTATTCAGAGTTAGATATATCTTTGATTTTCATTTCTCCTCTCTATTACATGTAATTGATTGATTCTTAATTTCATCTCTCTTCCGAGTGGTGTTCCTTACTTTCGTAGAAAAGTCAGCAAGTTTGGAATAATTTTTGTAGAACTTTCTAGCTTCTTCAAGTGTCTTGAAAGTTATCCCAACTTTTGAGACAAATTATTCATCGACAACAAATTTGGACTGCAAAATAAACCGAAATATTATCATACACAAGACCATTGTGTAATTGTGCGTTATATAACTTCAGAAACTCCTGCATTCTATCCAAATTCATATTCATAAATAATACTAATTTTAGCAAAGAATAATAAAATTATTCATTATCACTTTATTCAATTCCATTCCATTCTATTCAAAATTGTTGAACAGTGAACCGAAATATTATAATAACAAGATCATTGTGTAAAAACAAATAAATTAAAAAATGTGCATTATTCAAATTCAGAAACTCCTGTATTTTATCCAAATTCAAATTAAAAACAACATTGATTTTAGTAAAGAAGGATGAAATTATTCATTATCACTTTATTCAATTGTATTCTATTCCATTCAAATTAAAATTGTTAAACAATGAACTGAAAATATTATCATAACAAGACCATTGTGTAATAACAAATGAACCGAAAAATGTGATCATCAAACCTCGTCCACTTAATTTGATTCAGAAGAATAATCCAAATCGCTATTTCTCTTATTTAAACTTGAATCATTCATTATTTTAATAAGAATAATAATACATTCGATTCAGAAGAATAATACACTATTCGATTCAACGTAAATGCAGATCGAAAATTAGCTGAAAAAAATAAAAAATCTGAAGAAGAAAACAAAAAATGGATACCTTGAAGAGAAACGAAGAATGAAAGCTTTACGTTGAAGAATAATAGAAGTTTTATGTTAAAGCTCTGTTATAAGTCAATGGCACGACAGGTGAGAATAAATCATTTGGATGGACTTAGTTAGGGAAATTATTTGGATGCAAAGTTATTCTTAATATAATAAACGATTAAATTTAAAATTCTTAATATAATAAACGATTAAATTTAAAAATTGTTTAAAGACTAATATTTTAAAGAATAAATAATATTTTTTATTATTTAATTTGTAACTCAAATTATTTTGACTTTGTTAGGAAACATAATTTTATTTAAAATTATATAGATAATATTATGGGCAATTCACCTCATTAAACTAAATGCATATCAATAGTATTTAAATGTCCTAAAATAGAAAATACAACGTCAAAGTTTCAAAGCACATTTTTATACAAATTGAATTGATTAAATTCGATTTATTGAAACACGAAGTAAATCGAATCCAATGGATTTGAATTAGGTAAAAAATATTGCTGAACAAAAATCAAATCGAGTGGATTCGATTTAAGTGCATAGTTAAGATGCTAGTAAATCGAATAAATTTGCTTCGATTTATAAGTAAGAGCATTAAAAATAAAAAAAAAACAAAAAATTTAATACTTTTGAATTTTTATTATTATAAATTTGTGGTATTTTGTGTACTCATTATTTTAGAGATTTTTTTATATTCTTATATTATTAGTACTCATATTTTTAGTAAAAATATTATATATACATAAAAAATTAAATACTAAATTAATCGTTATGCAATTATGTATAAATATTGTTTAACTTATTTTAAAGTCTAAATTATATTTTTAATTTAATTTTTTATTTTAAATACTTATATAAATGATACTATTTCTATTTATTATCATTATTTTTTATAAAGTAAAAAATCTATAAATTTAAAATTGATATAAAGTAAAAATATTATATATAAAATATAAAGATGTACATGATGGACACTCAATGCAATTTAATGAAATAATAAATAAAAAAGAAAGTGTACTTATAAAAATTGTATGTGATACAATAGTAAAATAAAAAAAGAAACGTCAATAATGTATAAATTGAATTATGGGACATGAAAATAACTAGTAAATCAAAATAATGGATGTCAAAACCATCAAATCGAATCTATTGGTTTTAAATTATCTTGAGCGCTAAATCGAATCTATTGAATTTGATTTACTCTCACTTATAAATCGATGCAAATTCATTCGATTTGCTTCTATTTTAACCATGCACCTAAATCGAATCTACTTGATTCTATTTTTGTTCAGCAATATTTTTTACCTAATTCGAATTTATTGAATTCGATTTATTTCGTGTTTCAATAAATCAAATTTAATCAATTTGATTTATATACAAATGTGCTTTGAGATTTCTACGTTATATTTTTTATTTTAAAATATTTAAATAATATTGATATGTATTTAGTTTAACGAGGTGAATTGTCCTAATATTATAACAATAATTTTAAAAGAATTTTGTATGGCAAAAACCCCAAATAATTTATTTTTTGAGCTTGATGACTTTAAGAGAAACTTCTTAGAAAGAAACCCTTAGACACTGAATCTTCGATTAGATCGAGGAGATGAACTAGACCCTAATTCCTAACTGAGTTACATAAATGCAAACTGAAATGTGAATTATATGGTAAAAATGTAAGTTTATAGATTTTTCCTTTAATAGAATGAAAGAGATATTAATAAAAGTAGGACTCACATTTTAAATAATAATAAAAAATAACTATAAAAAAATTATATTCTTTTTATACCACTCACATCTGTACACTAGAGTGCCTCGACTGAAATTGATTCAACCATCTAGATATATAACATTATTAGAATAATAATATTAGATACGCATACATCCATTATTACAAATAAAAAATGAGGAAAATAACTCAACTAGTTACGCAACGAAACAATAAAGGTGCTTCAAAGGGTAAATTCAATTTCGTATCATATTGTTCGGCCCGATTAACGTGTCATAGTAAGTTTGAATTTTCACACTACAGCATTTCCGAATAAGTTTATAACAGCAAATACACACTTAATAAACACGTGCAATAATTATGTCGTTTTGAAGCTTTCAATCTGTCGGTATTAAAAGCTCATGTATGTGGTTTCAAATATGCACGTGCCTTTTACTGCATGTCATCGTTTATTCGTTTACATAAAAAAAAAAAACACTCTCGTTCTTAACAAAACCTAATATTTTTTTAAATAAATATTTTATTTTAAAATTTATTAAAAGATGTAACAAATTTAAACTAAAAGATTATCCGAATATATTTATTTTTCAATAAAACTAAAGTATAAAAGCTGTACTTATTTTAAAAATGATGGAGTATAAAAAGCGCATGGTTAAGTATAATAGCTGGCTAGCTGGAACAAGATTATCTTATCATTTCTCACCTCTTATAATATTCCATGATTCAAAACATTCATAGCAAACTAGAATAACGGTAGAATGCCATTGCTCTCTTTAATTTTGCTTCTCATACTATATAACTAGAGGAAAAGTGAAGAAGCAACTGAAAATATAATGAAGCAATAATATAATCAATGATGTATATATTATTCATAAAAATATTTGATCATTTTATCATAATATATTTGATTATTTTTCTGTAAAATATTAATTATTTTAATAGCTGATTATTTTATTAAAAATATATAAAATAAAATTTAGGTTTAATTACTCTATTGGTCCCTATAGTTTCGCGAAGTTTTCAATTAGGTACCTATACTTTTTTTTCTTTTAATTGAGTCCTTTTGCCAAATTTTTTTTAATTGGGTCCCTACATTTTTTTTCCTTTTATTTAGGTCCCTATACCAATTTTTTTTTAGTTGGGTCCCTATAAAATTAAGCCAATTACTACTAAGAGGAACTTAATTGAAAAAAAAAATTAGTGCCGGGACCCAATTAAAAAAAAAAGTATAAAGACTTAATTGAAAATTTCACAAAACTATAGGGACCAACAGAGTAATTAAACCTAAAATTTATAAACATCCACAATAATAATAATAATAATAATAATAATAATAATAATAATAAGTGATGAGATTGGGGTTCAAGTGTAATGCATGGCATGATTGAGTTGAGTATGACTTCAAAGATAAAGAATGAGTGCAAATTAAAACACCCCATGTGGGAAGCTCTCTAACAATAGCATAAGTGCCTCTTCTTCTTCTCCCTTTTTTACATTTTCTCCAACTATTATTCATCAAACCCTAACTTTTTAGTGTCACTCGGCATGTGGGAACTGCTCATTCCCTTTTTCTCACTTGTACATATCAATGGTACTAAGTTGTTTCATAGCATAATGCTACTTGCATTCCCAACTTCATATTTCTTTAATATATTGGGTCAATTATATGAAAATAACCTTCAAACTTTATATCGCTCCTGAAAAAATTAATTTTTAAGATACGAATGATAAATAAATAATATATAAATATATTTTTGCAAGAGTGATTAAAAAAAATTGTAATTTTATACTAAGTAACCTTTTTGGTTGAATAAAAAATATTTTTGTGATTTTTTAAATTTTTGGAATTTATTTATCGTTTATATTTTTTTATCAATAATATAAACTTTTAAATATTATTTTATTAGTTTGTCTTTAATATATTTATTGAGTTTAAGTATAGAAAAAGATATAATAAAAAAGTGTAGCAATCACAGTTTAATTAATATATAATTATATTATAATATTATATATCTAAAAATAACATAACAATATTCTAAACTACAAATTAAATAACATTTTTTTCCTATTTAAAATGAGAAGGACCGAATAAAAAAGGTGTTTGAACCTTTTCACTGTAAAATAATATAGGACAAGTGGAGTTCAAAAGTATATCATATATAAGATGGTTAAATATCACCATATAGTATATATTTTGTCAACAATCAGTAATATAAGCAGTGATGGTGAGCTTAAATTATAATGAAATTTATTTTAAACTAAACTACACGAGTAATTATGAAAAGTTGTGTTGATATGAAGTTTTTAACTACTATTATTACTTACACAATTAAAGAATACAAATGTAGTTGTTATTAAGACAAGTATGACAATAACATTATTAAAAATCATATATATGGAGATATGAGTTGGGCGCCGAGATTTGGAAAGACTAAGGGTTTATTTTACGTGTATATTAAAATTCGTCACTAAAGTTAATTATCAGTATAAAATATAATTATCAGTATAAAATATATATTAAAATTAAATATAAATATATATTAAAAATAAATTAAATTATACATAT
>NC_029774.3:9236086-9260875 GCF_000817695.3 Arachis duranensis | reverse complement strand
TTAATAACTAATTTAATATATAAATAATATTTTTTAAAATTAAAATATAAGAGAGGGAGAGAAAGAGATAGAGAGAGAGAGAGTGATCATTTTTATTTGTTTATGTGGGGTATCTGAAAGACGACAAGTGAGAAAGCAAAATAATGCAGCATAACCGAAGGCTGCCCCTCTTCTTCTTATCTCTATTCAAAACCCTATAATAACCCTTTTGTAATTTTATACCAACTAGAGAAAGTGAGAAACCTTCTCTCTTTTTCTTACATATAATTACATACATTATATATTATCACGTAACCATCACACAACAACTACTGTAAATAAATTAATTAATTTCACTAAATTAATTAATTAAGTATACTTAATTAGATGAACAGTGAAGAGAGTAGAGTATGGAAAAAGATCATACGAGAGAAGGAAGAACTTGCATGTCCCGGATAAATAATTAACTTATTTTGATCTTTAACGTTCAAGTTGAATCTTAAATAAATTTAATATTGTTCTATAGATAAAATTGACACAACAATTATTATAGTTAAAAGTGAGTTAATATATTATTCGATTTCAGTATATAAATAAAATCGACTCACGAATAATTATTAATATAAAAAATTTTCGTTAATTATTCGAATTAAATTTAACAGTAGAATAATATTAAATTTATTTAAAATTTTTTGAAATTGAAATATAATATTTAAAATATTATTAATTAAATTAAAATTTAGTCTAAATATTAAAAATTAAAATAATATTTTACGTTAATTCAAAATAAATAATAAAAATACATTTTTATTACTCCCTTAATTCTTAAACAGGAAAATGTGTTAAGAATCGTACCCAATATGTCTTGATATACATATATAAAAAAAAATAGTAGTTATCAGTACTCTTTTTTTTTTTTATTATTAACAGAAGCTAAAAGATGTTTGAAACAATGATTTAGAAGATCAATAACCTATCAACTAACATATAATAAAACTGTCTTTATATATTTCTTTTGAATTTAAAGTTATGTATTTAACTTTCATCATATTTTCTTTAATTATTATGTTGATAAAATAAAATATAAAAAAGAGTTAAACATGTTATGTAGATACCATAATTATCCAAAATAAATATACCTATATAAAGTAAAAGTATAAATCATACCAAAATTAAAAGAAAATAAAGGCACATACCCTGTTTGAGATATTTATGGTCAAAGTTAGTAACTAATATTTTATTAATATATGTGAATAAAATAGAAAGGAAATAGATTTTTTTTTAAAAAAATTAGTTGATATTGATTAATGTAATTTCATATCATATCCATTTCAAAAGAGTAAAAAAATAAACACGTGAAGATGATATTGTATAATAAAAAATCATACTTGACAATATGATTCGATAAAAAATTAAAAAATAAATTTTAAATAAAATTATTATTTATATATTAAAATTAATTATTAATATATTGTGTATAAATATATATTATTTTATTTATTTTTAATATAAATTATATTTTAATATATATTTTATACTAATAACTAATTTTAGTAGTTGATTTTTGTGTACATATAACATGGTTAATTCGTATTATTTTTAAAATTAATAATTAATAATTAATTTTTGGATAAGTTACTCAAATAAAATAATTAGAACCCAAAATACTAGATTGTAACTTTTTCAAATTAAAAACGCAATTACAACTTTCTCATATCTATACAAATCGCTACTATCAGTCGCAATTTAAGTGAGGAGAGACTGAAGCAGAAACTGCTATATGCAGCAACGATTTTTTAAGGAATAGAACAAAACATAAATCTGAAAACGAAGGTTAGTGTAAACTGCTGAAGGCAGCAACGATTTACATATTATTGTCTACTCTGGCCTTAAAATTGGAAAATGCCCTCTTTACTCTTGAACTTCTATCACCAATGTCTTGTACAATGTTAAGTTTCTCCTTTATTATAGATTTTGAAATGTAGTTAATGAATGAAAACTTAGTGTATATTTTGTTTAACGTTCAAAAGTCTTAAATGTTGGACCAAATTTGTTTCGATAATTTTTTTTAACATGATTTTTATTCTCAAACGTGTGTTTACTTGAAGCAACATTTTGTAGCTTTTGTTTTCAATTCTTATTGTTGAGAATTAATAGTAAAATTTATTCTCTCAACTATCCTTTTTCACTTTCTTATTTTTAAGTCATCTTTATTTTATTTATCAAATATCTTTCTTCACCTTTCTCATCTTTTTACATGGGAGGTCATTTTTATTTTATTTCTCAACTATCCTTCTCCATCTTCTATCTTCATTTTATTTTATTTTATTATTTTTATTTAATTTCTGCTAAACCAAACACACATTTATTACAAAGACCGTGCTTTGTATAAAAAATCACGTGAGAAGACAGTTTCAGTAGTAGCTCGATCTCTGATTGGCTTATTCAGGGAGGTGATTATTCTCTTTACTCTGGTCTTTTTGTGCATGTCGGTAAATAAGATAAGATCAAAAGTATATGAAGAAGTTAGTGCTACAACTGATATTTATAGTGCTAAATTGTTGCATATTTGTACACAATGATTCTGATCAGGAGAGTAGTTATTCCAATGACTCTGTAGGCAGTGACTTTGACAATAACAAAAAAAATGATGTGATGAGTATCAATGATGATGAGATAATTATGATTCCAAGATTGGCGAGAGTAATGAGTATAACACATAAACTGCATAAAGCAGTTTATGCTTTGTTCTATTATTATTCCTTCAGAAATCGCTGCTGTATATAGCGGTTTCTGCTTCAGTCTCTCTTCACGTAGACCGCTACTGGTAATAGTGGTTATGTTGATTTTGAATTCACTGCTAATAGTAACGGTTTGTATAGATATAAGAAAATCTCAATTGCGTATTCAGTTTAAAAAAATTGTAATCTGGTAATTTTGGGTTCTGATTATTTTATTTAAGTAACTTATCCTTAACTTTTTATTAACCTAATTGAATCATCAATTTAATCCTATTTTTAAAATTATCGTATATTCTCACAAAGTATGGAAGTTAAAGGAGGAAAAAAAATATTAGAAAATACATCAAGCAATCTCCAAATTTTTTAAAAATGTAAAATAAATAATTTAATCTCCTTGTTATTTATATTTTTTGAAGTTTTATTTGCTGAATCTTCATACATGGACGGAAGATGAAGAATACTAAGCAATGATTGGTGCTATTAGGTTTGATATTGTTGGAATGTCACGATTTTGAACACACTCCAATACTATTGTGCTGATATTTGGATTTATTCAACTTTTTAAATTAATATCAAGTTAGCATTAATATTTAGTAAGAAAGCTAAGAATACAAGAGAAAGAAAATTTTGGTGGAAAGAATATTTTATTACTCAAGTGTTTGTTATAAATAACTCACACACCCAAACTGTAACTCTAATCCATATTTATTGTCATCCACCTCCTCAATAGATGGTTAGAATTAAATGTAACCAACAGTCCTGATTGATCATCTAGAACCTTTACTATAAATATCTATCCTACCACATTTTTCTAAATACTTTTAGATTATTGCATACTACTCTATCTTCATACTTATATATACATTCCAACTCTTTTAGAATACTCTATAACCTTTCAGAATCTTACAAAACCTTTTAGAGCCTTTTAGAATGTTTCGAAACCATCTAGAGCATTCTCAAATACTGTAAAATAGTATACAAATACCGTTAAATATAATCTTCTAGAATTTACCGTAACATTCTTCCTCACCTATTGCGCAGATATTCTCATCACATTCAGTTCATGATAGCATTCTAGGTGTTCTTGAAATTGCTATAAATCTTCATGAGTTTTTCAGGTAGCCTCTATTATTATTTATTGGGAGTTCTTTCCCCTTAGTCAAGTATTAGATACTTGGTAGTACTCCTTTGCGTCTCACAATACGATTAGCTAAGATCTTTTTAATTTCCTTATCAAATGATCTAATCACTATGGGTGGAGCACGACTTAAGTCACCTCTACTTGATTTCTCTTGGTCTCCATAATATAATTTAAGCATACTCACATGTAAGAGGGGATGGATCTTCATAGTTGTACCTTATAAACAACCTCCTCAACAAGCCCAATTATCTTAAATGGCCCTTTATATTTGTGGATCAAGCCCTTATGAACCTTGCGAAAGGTTTTGAATTGTTGTGGAAGAAGTTTAATCATTATCTTATCTCCCACTTGATAACTAGCGTGTTTTCTCTTCTTGTCCGCCGACTTCTTCATTTCTTTTGTGGCTTTTTCAAGGTAAGAACGATTGACATCTACTTGTTCTTCCCAAGACTTCACCATGTGATAGACTCCGGGGCTCTTCTTTAAGTAAGAAGAAGAAAGAAAGTGTGGTGTAAGTAGTTGTTGTCCAGTCACGATTTCGAATGTACTATTCTTTATGGACTCGCTCCTTTACAGATTGTATGAGAATTGAGCAATGCCTAAAATTTTTGTCCAATCATTTTGATTAGCGCTTACGAAATTCCTCAAATAACACTCGAATAAGACATTTACTCTTAGTCTGCCCATCAGTTTGAGGATGGAAGCTTGTCGAGAAGTGGATAGATCCAAGTAGTTTGAACATCTCTGTCCATAGTCGTCCTGTGAACCGTGGATCTCGATGACTCGTGATACTCTTAAGCAATCCCCAATACTTCACCACATTCTTGAAGAATAATCGTGTTGCTTCCTCAAAAGTGCAATCAGTAGGGAAATGTATAAAAGCAGTATACTTCGAGAATCGATCCACTATTACGAGAATAGATCCAAACCACTCGGACTTTGGTAATGTAGAGATGAAATATAGAGATACACTTTTTCATGGTCGCTCTGGTGGAAGTAGAAGTTCCAACAATTCGCTTGGTGTCTTATTTTTAATCTTATCATGTTGGCACATAAGACAAGTCTTCATATAACTCTCCACTTCATCTATCATTTGAGGATAATAATAAGAAGATTCAATGAGCACCAAGGTCCTTCGTTTCCTTGATGACCGGCCCACTTAGTGTTGTGGCATTCCTTCACTAACTTTCTCCTCAGATTTTTTTACTTGGAGATGTATAATCTTCTTCTTTTGGTGTAGCGAAGGTCATTTTCTAGTCAAAATTGTTTGGTCTTACATTCTCTAGCCAACTCTACCAACTCCGTGGCTAATGGATCATCTTGTAACCTTTTCTTGATGATGCATATAATGTCTCCTCCAACCATGGAAATGACTGTCATCCTGTATGGTGCTGAGAAAGACAACTTCGCTTCTAACTTCAATTCAATATTATGGTCCACTTTTCTTCTAAGTGGTAGTTATTTTAGCAACTCAGGAGGTATCACATCCTTATTTTCTTTAAGGACTTTCTTGAATTTAGGGAGAATAATTTCTCCCGAATGTTGACTCTTTTGTAGTAGAACCAAATATATCATCTCTCCCTTCTTAAAATATTTCTTGAGTTTCATAGTCGAGAGCATCGGGATTCCTCCGCCTTTTGAGACTTTAGGAACCATGCATGAAGATCATTTCTCTATGACGCATACTATGTCGTAGTATGACGTAGATACTATATTTGCCCTCCTTTACAAATCAATCTCGATAACTATTTTAAAATCGTCTATGGGTGGTACTGAGAAATCCACAAGACCCTTCCAAGAACCAAGGGTCATGTCAACCCCTTTTGCTACTCCTTTAAGAGGTTCACCGTTGGTATTCACGGATTTAAACCAGCCATTCTTTTTGGTGATCTTTAACTCAAGCCTCTTTACTTCATCAGGCGTGATGAAGTTGTGTACAGTATCAGTGTCAATCATAACCATAACAAGTTTTTATTGATAAAGGTTTTGACATACATCAGACCTTTTTTTATGTGGAACTTGCCTTTTTTCCTTCATAGCATTCCTGAGTTGGACAGATCCAACACATTCAGTCACCTGCGATTGAACTTTTCGTTCTTCAACAATAGATGCCAGAGTCCATAGTTTTTGACAGTCCTTCATTTGGTGTGGTCCCTTGCGCACGAAGCATCCTCCTTTGGATACAAAAGCTTTCTTCTTTTTCTCACATTCATTTTTTGAAGAGTACTTTCCTTCTTTTTTGGTTGAGAAACACTTTTTCTTGTCTTTCTGAACTTTAATAGAACTAGGTTTGGAGGAAGACTTGTGTTTAGAATCTCTCCAATGATACTCAGTGAATGATTCAGCCACCACGATGACTTCGTTAACATCCTTAACATTTATCCTTTGTAATTTTTGCTTTGTCCAAGGTTATAGTCCATCAATGAAGAAGAACAACGCATCCTCTGATGGTAAGTTGGGGATTTGAAGCGTGAGAGTAGTGAACTCCTTTATGTAGTCACTAATCTTACTTTTGTGCTTCAACTCTCTCAATTTCTTTCTTGTTTTATAGACCACATTTTCAAGAAAGAATTGCATTTTTAACTCTCTTTTAAAATCTTTCCATGCAGCTATGTTATAAGTACCATTTTTCATGTCTACGCACTTTTTTCTCTACCATAAAGTAGCATTATCAGAAAGGTAGAAAGTTACTGTGCGTATCTTTATTACTTTTTTTTATCACCCCTTGGCCTTCGAAGTACGTCTCTATTTGCCATAGGATGTTCTCCATTTCTCGAGCCTCCCTCACGTCCTTGAACTCCTTTGGCTTTGAGAGATTAATCTTTGTCGTCTCCTTTATAATAGTTAGTTAAGATTTTGCCTCTTCAAACCAAACTTGAACTTCCTCAAAAAAATTCAAAGAATTCTCAAGTTTCTCTTCGATTTGGAGCATGCTTTCTTTGAAAGCATCTAGTTCTCCCAACACGTGAGACTCAAAGGTCTCCTTGTCATGTTCTACCTTTTAGAAGCGCTCATTCATAGATGATAGAACATTTTCTAACATAGAAGTCATACCCACAAATAGGGGTGGCAAACGGGCCTAAACCCGCCGGGCCGGCCCGCATAACTCGCCAAAAAAGGCGGGTTGGGCTGGAAAATCGGGACCGCCAAATAGCAAAAGCCCGCCTAACCCGCACCGCTTAAACCGCGGGTTTTGGCGGGCTTTGGCGGGGCGGGGCGGGCTTCCCCGCCGGGCTAAGGTTTTTTTTAGTGAGGGGGTATTTTTGCAATTTTTTTCCTAAAACCTAACTTCCCCCAACCTAACTTACAAGAGTATGAAGATAAAAATTGAGTGTTTTGAATTATGTTTATGTTATTTTGGAGACAATATTTATAATTATGTTTTGGATTGTGTTTATTTTGCTTTGGAGAGAATATTTATACTTATATTTTGAATGAAAATTTGGTTTATAATTATATTTGTTAGATATTTATAATTATAAAGACTTTAATGTTTGTGAATATAAAAAATATAATTTTTTATGCCATTAGAAATTATAAATTTATTAATATGGTTGTGAAATTATATATATTACTTAGTAGTTAATAGCTTGAGTTAAAACCAAGTCAGCCTAACCCTCAATACTTAGCAAGAAAGCTAACAATACAAAAGAAAAAAAAGATTTGGTGAAAATAATACTTTATTGCTCAAGTGTTTGTTACAAATGACTCATACACCTAAACTCTAAGTGTGTGTTTGGATTACAGTTTGCAGGAGTTTGCATAGAATTGATTTTGCAAAATTGATTTTGATAAAAAGTAAGTTTGTGTTAACGTGATTTATGTTTGGCAATCTTTATATCAAAATTGATTATAGTAAAATAAATGTTGTTTGGATTATACTACTCAAAATCACTTTTAGATGAAAAATTACCAAAAGAGACATCAATTTAAATAATTTTTTTATATACATGCAAAATCAAAACGCTAACAAAAATAATATAAAAAATATTTATCATATAAATAAAATAAATACAATAAAAATAAAATATGAAAGAGAGTACTATAAATTTTATAATATAAAAAATATTCTATATTTTTTTTAGTACTGTCAGTATTCTTTAATTTAGTATTATTTTAGACTATAATCCATTTTCTTTGTTGTATCAACTATTTTTTCATTATATATAACTCTATTGTTACTTATAATTAGTTTTTTATTTATTTTATCTTTTTTTATAGGATCGTAATTTATATTATAAAATTTGGATAATAAATATAGTATATAATAATTATAATTATAAATTTTACAAAATCAAAATAAAAAATAAAAAAATTAATACAAAATCAAAATAGAGTACATTAAAGAATAAAAAAATAATACATATAAAAAATAATAAAAATTCTATAAAACTAACCACATATATCATATGGACAAAAAAATACAATAAAAGATAAATAAAATTCATATGAATAAAATTAAATAAAAAATAAAAAAATTTCATACACAATATAAATATAATGCAGGATGAAAAAAAAAATTCATATGCAAAAAAAATAATAAAAATTAATAAAATATCTAAAAATTAGAGTACTATAAAAAAATCAACAATATTTATCATATGAATAAAAGAAATACAATAAAATAAATAAAAAATTATATGAACAAAGCCAAACAAAAATAAAAAAGATTTCATAAAAAATATACATATAAAAAATAGTATAATAAATGATAAGAAAAACTCATATAAAAATATAACATGAGAAATTAGAACACTACACTTTGTTAGTGATCGAAACAAATTTAAACCATTTTGATGAAAAAAATTAGAACTAAGAACCATAAAAAAATAGGAAGAACTACAAAGAACTACTGTGAAGGTAATCGTTACTGGTATCCTTTTTATAGAAAAAAAAAATGAAGGATAGGATTAGTAAAAAAGAAATAAAATTTTCACCTAATTTTCTTAAGATAATCAGCCACCATGAACGTGAAAAACAGGAGCCACAAATTTGAGCTTATCCTAAACGTGCATTTAAAAGCATTCTGCATTCAGAAGGATAAAAGTTGCCAAATATAAAAATAAAACTTCTTTTTTTTCAACGTTTTTGCTAAATATACCCTAAGTCTCACTCCTATTGATAGTCATCCATCTCCTCAATTGATGTTTATAATTAAATATAATTAGCGGTCCAAATTGATTATCTAAAACTTTTATTACAAATATTTATTCTCCCATATTTCTCTAAATACTTTTAGATTATTTTATATTACTCTTCATATTTTTATATACATTTACATTTTTTTTACAATATTTTATAACTTTTTATAAATTTTAAAATTTTTTAAAATTTTTTTAAAATCTTCTAAAACATTTTCAAATATTCAAAAATGTATAAATATTATTAAATATAATTTTTTAAAATTCATCGTCACAAGGAAGATTGTGAGAAAAAAAAAACATATTTTATATTTATTCACTTTTCTTAATTTTTGCCTAACCAATTCATTGTTTCAATTTTGTATATCAAATTAGAGAAAACTAATCAACAAATTCATTAATTCAGTTCCCTCTCGGCGAATATCAGAAATTTCATCAACGGCCAGTGACATAGAATATTGGAATAAATTTGGTAAATGTTTACTTGAACAAAATCAAGAGTATTAATATCTACCAAGTCCTTCGGTATAATTAAATTTCATTTTAATCTTTTTATTAATTTAAATACAATTGGTCCTTTTACTTAATTTATACCTCTTAATGGTCTTTGGTATTAATTTTTTTAAGGAAGGGAATATATGTTAAGAAATAAATTTGAAAATAGAAATAATACCTGAAGAATGATTATTACTAATAAATACCATAAAATAATTATTATTAATATAATGATTATAATTAAAAATAATTAAATAATTAAATTTATTTTATTAAAATATTAAAAATAATAATCTGATTGAATCTTCAAAAGATAGTACGATATTTTAGCGTTTAACAAATTTTAATTATTAAACTAGTCTTTTAAATTTTTATTTTGTTATCTACGTCATATTTTTCATCAATATGCGAGGATTAATTTAAGAATTTTAAAAATTTTTAAAGAGGTATTTTTTTATTGAATAACAATAATTTCAAAAATAAAGATTATTTGATTGTTATCACTATTTTTTTGTTAGAAAAATGTTAAAGGATTAATACAATTTATTATTATTTTTAATTTTTTAATTTAATAATTTAATAATATATTTTTAATTTATATTTTTAAATATGAATAATTAATTGATGATTAAAAATAAAAAAATTTACTAATTATGAAGTATTTTTGGTTAATAATATAGTAGCTTTAAACATGGAGAGAGAAAAGACAGGAAGGGAGGGTGTTGATTGTGGCATTGACTACTCTGTCCTTGGAAGAAAGACACATGATGAGGCAATCAAGAGAGCGTGCTGACCACTCTCCAATGAATGGTGATTGATAATAATGTTAATGGTAGGGTCCACACACTATACTCATTAGCTTGGAGCGTGAACACTACACTCCTTCACATCGAGTGTTCTATTCAGAGAACAGAGAGCGTGTCAGAGATTAGGGGTGGGGAGGGGGGCAAAGGCCAAGCCAAGTGAAGTCTATATATTTTGCAATTTTGTATCTCAAACATAGATCTAGATCCCCTCAAACAACCACCACTAATATTATATTATATTAAACTTTTTGTTGCATATTTAATTTTTTATTTTAATTGATTTTTATAAATTGTTATTTTATATTATTTAATCATTTTTACATATTTATATTTTCATCTTAATAAATTTAATATAATATAATATAAAATTATTATTTAAAATATTAATTAAAAAATTAAGAGGCATTGGTATTATTGAGAATAACAAAATTTGACCTAATTTGATTTATTCTAACATATTTGGATCAAATTTTTAACCATTGATTGAGGTTTAGAATGAGTACTAAAGAGTATTTGATAGTATTTATTTTAGTATAAAATAAGTATAAAAGATAGTTGTTTTTTCTAGTATATCAGTATATGTTTCGTATTCACTTCCAACATACATAAATAAATGTTTAAAATGAATGATCAGATTTAATAAATTTAACTTTGATGAATTTGATTTCTTTTAAGATTATTTATAATTTATAATGTATACATAATCTTTTTAGTACTTTATATTTTGCTTTTATATACCATGGATTATATCTTAGGATAAATTATGAAAAATGCTTAAATTATTTTGTTACTAACAAAAATATTTTAAAATTTTTACAAAAATATCTTCAAATTATTTAAAAAAATTATAAAATACAAACTTGTGAACTAAGATATTTTACATTAATAAAAAAGGTAATGTAATAAACATAATTTTTTATGTAATAAATGAGTCTCTAATATTGACAAGTGAGGTATATCACACTTTTTTTTATTAGTGGAACATGTTTTTTTTTTATCACAAATGAGTATTTTTGGTATATTTTTAAATTATTTAAAAATATTTTCATCAATAATAAAATTTAAAAATATTTTTATTCGCACAAAAATAATTGGAGTATATAATTTATCCTATATTTTATACAAAAAAATACTATTAAAAAAAAGATAAAAAATTGATGTTTGAATACAAGACGAATAAAACTGTAAAATACCTATGTATAAATTTAAAGTGACAAATAAAATACCTATGAATAATGAGACAGACAAATAATTAATATTCGGAACGGATGTTGATATTGAAATACCCATTCTATTCTATTTTATTGTCCTCCCTAAATATTTTTTATAATGTCTTTACTTCAATGGCTTATATATAAATAATGAAATAAAATCCTTTATCTTTGTAATATATATATTCTAATTTTGTAAGAACCAAAAGTTTATTTATATTTTTTATTATAAAAATGTTTAAGATTAGAATTTTATTAATAAAAATCTTTAGAATATTAGTTACAAACACTATAACAAAAGTAAAATATAATGTAAGTATATTTATACTTTAACAACATTTTATAATTAGAAAAACTAGACTGTAATTTAAACATGTACAATATAATACAAAATGTAAAATACCATATATATTTACACCAAATTTATTCCAAACCATTCGATCTAAATCTAAATATAAATGGTAAACCAACGTAGTATCTTATCATGTATCCTTTTTTGGTGACTGTCTTATCATGTATCCTATATTCACAAATAGTATACCGAGGCCTTAATATTTTCTTAGCAATTAGCCCCACATATTGCGACAAGACAAAATGTGAAAAGAGAAATATTTTTCAAATATCTACTCTCTCATATTTTGTTATACTACTCGTTATAGTTTTTTTTTTCCAATAAAATATATATGTTTTTTTGTTTTAGTTTTTATAAATATTTCTTTTAGTTTTAGTTTAATTATATTTGAAAGTTATCTATTCTAATTTTTGTTATTAATTTATTCCACTAAATACTGACATGTCAAATTGAATGCTGATATAATATATCTTGTTATAAAAAAATTTTTGTTTATTACCTTAGATTTTTTTTATTTTATTCTCTTAAATTTTTTTTCGTCTTTTATTTTTTTATTTAATATATTATGTAATTATTTGATTTTTTTAATGTCTTTTTTTAGGAGCAATGAACCTAAAATGTTTCTAATTGATAAATCTAAGCTCATATATTAGAACAAGCTAAACAAACAAATTGTCATAAATTAAAGTATATCTTGCCGAAAAAAGTGCTTGTTTATGTGGTCTTATCATGAATTCTCATTCCATTAACGTGATTAGTCCAATTAAGAGAGTTGTTGAACTTAGTCATTAAACTACAACTATAGTTAAGAGCAATAATTTGACATACTTACTAACTTACATTACATTAGGAAAAGTATGAATAAAAAATAGTTATCAAAGAGTTTAAGACATTAAATGAAGTTAAATAGTAACAGCTGGTTTTGATATATTATTTTTTATTTTTAAAACATGTTATCTTTAGTATTTTTCTTCTTTTCAATTAATCATCTTACTAATAATTTAAAGGTTTAATTATTCTGTTGATTCCTATAGTTTTGCAAAATTTTTAAGTAGGTCTTTATATTTTTTTTCTTTTAATTAGATTCCTGTACCAATTTTTTTTCAATTGAGTTTTTATACTTTTTTTTTTCTTTTATTTGAGTTCCTGTACCAATATTTTTTAGTTAGATTCCTATATAATTAAGCCAATTACTATTATAAGGGATCTAATTGAAAAAAAAAGTATAGGACCTACTTAAAAATTTCGCAAAACTATAAAAATTAATAAAATAATTAAATCTAATTTAAATAGTGATAAACTCAATTGAACTTATATTTGAATAAATTCTCAAGAAATAATAACCCAACTCTTTTATTCACTTCCTTATTGGTTGTGTAAGGATGTACTTACTGAAATTGAATTTGATGAATTATTCGGTAACAGTTATTTTAAAATTTAGAAAATATCAAATTATTTCAAGATTTTATGAAATTTTACATAATTAATTTGTAGGATAGAATTGTTGTAATTTTTGTTAGATATTAACCAAACTTTGATGTAATACTCAGTTATTAAATTTTAAAATATTTTTTAGAATTTAAAAAACGAGACAACACGCTTCCAAAATTTTAAAAAATACTATAAAAATTTAAAAATTGAGTACTACACAAAAATTTAATTAATACCTAAAAAAATTAGCTTGGAATTATATCAATTTTTAACAATTAAATTGATAAATAATTCATAATTTATATAAGAAAATTTTGACATGGGATAACAAAATTGAGAGAGTAACAAAAATAACAGAATAAACTAGATAAAAAAAATTACCTGATTTAGTCAGTGTGTATTGAATAATAAAAGAATTGATGAATTTGGTTATTTTTGTGGGGGTTATTGAAAGAAGTAAGAGAAGGTATATTTTTTTCTCCAAATACAAGGAGACAGGAGCACACGCACGGCGTCTCGCGCTTGTTGGTTGTTGTTGATGATGTTGTTGTTGTCCTCGTCGTCCTTTGCCTTTTACCATGCTCTCAAAGGACACTCACTCACTCACAAGCTTTGAGGATTGAAGAAGGGGCATCGAGGGGAAATTCACATTCATGGTGATTGTTGTTGTTTCTGCAACAACTGCACCCATCTTCTGCATACTGCAACTGTTACTGCAACTGCATCAACTTGTTTGCATTTGCATCTGTCACCAGGTTTTAAATAAGGCGGTGGTTTGGCTTTTCTAGTAATATTAATCACTCTCTTTGACCACCCCACTCTCAATCTTTGAACTAATAATCTCACCCTTCATCTCTCTTCATTTCAAGGTTCAAACACAACACTAGTCCCTATATATATTTATACCCTTTATTGGGTAAGGCCTTACTCTTATATTTCGTATTCAATTTGGAAAAAAGGGGGGATTTTGATTGACATTTAGTTTTGGATTTAGAAGGAGCTTATTAATTGTAATATAATGATTTAAATAATAATAAATAAAAATGGAAAAAAAGGGTAACTTGTTTTGTTTTTGTTTTTTTGTTTATTTTGTTGTCTGCAACTTTAGCACTCATTACTTCTTTATAGAGAAATTCAACCACCATGTTATGTCCCTCTCTCTATCTCTCCCTCTTTTATTAATCAAAGGGTAAACTGTAATCACCTTCTTCCTCCTTCTCCATATTAATCAACCACACGAGAATACTCCTTTTTAACACTTCACTTTTTCCCCCCTCTCTACTACTACTTACTACTTCTTCATCTTCATCATCATCTTCCTCTCTCTCTCTCTCTTCTCTCTCTCTCTTTTTCTTCTTTAACTTAGCTTTTTTTTCTTCCCTCTCTCTTTGTGTGCCTCTTTTTGCAGGAAGAATATGAGAAAGAAACACACTGTGCCACCACTCATCTCAACTTGGTAGGTAGCTCTTGTGTGTGGTTGAGAAAGAAACTTTACTTGTAATAGAGAGAGAGAGAAGGGGGGAAAGAGAAAGAGAGAGAAAGAGAGAGAGAGTGTTACATACACACGCACGCACATAAAAATTGGATTTTTAGAAGTGGGGGGAGTTGAAAGTTTGTCTTTGTGGAAGAAAGTAGCAATCTTTTTCCCTTGTTTGCTGGTTTGCCATGGATGGTTACGAAGCAACTAGGATAGTGTTCTCAAGGATCCAAAGCATGGACCCTGAAAACGCTTCAAAAATCATGGGTCTTCTTCTGATTCAAGACCATGGTGAGAAGGAGATGATTAGGTTAGCATTTGGACCAGAAGCTTTACTTCACTCTGTGATTTCCAAAGCTAGAAAAGACTTAGGTTTACCTTCAAACTCTCCTCCTACACCTTCAACTCCACCATCTCCATCACCTTTTCTTTCAGCTTCTACCAACCCGGTTAACATTTCAAGGCAGAACTCAACTTCTTCTTCTTCAAGGCTTGGTAGTGGGATGAACCTTCCACCTGCTCTAACCATACCAAACCCTTCTTCTTCTTCAGCTTCTTGGGCTGCCATGTCTGACCTTCAAAACCCTGAGGACTTGATGAGTCCTAACAACTTGGTTGTTGGTTCTTCTTCCACAACTTCATCTTCTCTACCCTTTTATGCAAATGGAGGGTCAGATCCAATTGATGAGTACCAGTTACAGGACCAGCTTTCATTCTTGAACGATGGTTCTCCAAATTCTACTCTTGCTGCGGCTGCTTGTGGTGGTTCACACCATAACAAGAGCCATGATTTGTTCTACCCTCACTCAGACATGGCTTCTAGTCCTACTGGTGCTGGTGACCCCTCTTTGTTCCCTTCTTATGGCTGGGGAGGGCCTCTTCATAGGAGAAGTTGTTCAGTGAATGATGCATGTTTGGCTTCAGAGGATCCCAATTCCGGGTTTGGTTGGAAGCCTTGTCTTTACTTTGCTAGAGGGTACTGCAAGAATGGCACTAGCTGCAGGTTCCTCCATGGTGGTGGACTTGGAGAAGCTGATGGTGCTGCTGCTGCTGCTGCAATGGTTGGTTCTCCAAGCAAGATTGAGATGATGGAGCAGTGTCATGAACTTCTCAGATCTAAAACTGCTCAGCAACAAAGATTTGCTGCTGCTTCTCAACTCATGGCATCTTCAAGCTTTCCTTACTCTTCAAAGTGCATGAATTTCCTCTTACAACAACAGCAGCAGCAGCAGCAAAATGATACTCAAAGGTGGGGTTTTAATTTCTCATGTACTCAAGTTCTCAAACAAGTTGAATTCTAATAATGGTTTGCATAATTTGCTAATAGGGCTGCGGCTGCGGCTTTGATGATGAGCGAGGACTTGCACAAATTCGGAAGATCGAGGCTTGAAAGGAGTGACTTCTCTCTGAACAGCCCTGGCATGGTCAACCCAGCTTCCAGGCAGATCTATTTGACTTTCCCAGCTGACAGCACTTTTAGAGAGGAAGATGTTTCCAACTACTTCAGGTTCTTCTTTGTTGCTACTTAGCTTACTCTTTTTAAACTTCAAATTTGGTATACTACTCACTTCATGACTTATCTTTTTGTTGTTGAAACTTGAAGCATTTATGGGCCAGTTCAAGATGTGAGAATCCCATACCAGCAGAAGCGCATGTTCGGATTTGTTACATTCGTTTATCCGGAGACTGTGAAGCTCATTCTCTCAAAAGGGAACCCTCATTTTGTGTGTGATGCAAGAGTGCTTGTTAAGCCTTACAAGGAGAAGGGCAAAGTTCCAGACAAGTACAGGCACCTACTCATTCTTCTATAGTCTTTTCTTCTTGTCTTTTTTTTCTTTCTTTAATTCTTTCTTAATTGTCTCACACAATAATGCTTTGAATTTGAATTTGATTTTGTAGGAAGCAACAGCAACAGGTAGATAGGGATTTTTCACCGTGTGGCACTCCTACTGGACTAGATGCTAGAGACCAATATGATCTCCAACTAGGTAGATTAATAATGCATTCATATATACAACCTTCTTTTGGTATTTGTAATCTAGCTTATTAGTCCTTAATTGGTGAAAATTTGGTGTGTTTTTAGGAGGGAGAATGTTCTACAACACTCAAGACATGCTTTGGAGGAGGAAGATGGAGGAGCAGGCTGATTTGCAGCAAGCTCTTGAGCTCCAAAGTAGGAGGTTGATGGGTCTGCAGCTCCTTGACATCAAGAAGCAGCACCATCATCGCGCCCTCTCCGCCGGAAGTCCGATACCATCCCCAACACACTCTCCTAACATGTTCAACCAAACTCTTGTTCATCATTCGTTTCACGGCACCCCGGATTCACCGGAGGGTATGTATATGTGCTCACACGACACAATGCCGTTGCTTGCAGCTACAAAATTGTTGATGTACACATATTTATGCTGTTCTGATTGTTACAGAGAATGGATCAGCTTCTGCTCCAAGTAGCACAGCACCGGTTTCGGTTATTGGTCAACAGACAGTCAACATATCTGTTGGCAAGGAAGTTGGAACCAATAATGGAGAGAATGGATATAGTGATGGCAATGGCAATGGCAAGCAAAGTTCAAGTCATGAAGACAGTGATCTACAAGAATGGTATAGAATTTTATTCTCATTTAGAATAATTACCAAAAGGGTACTACAAGAATAGCAAAAAGGCCTTTATTTTCTTTTTTGCATCAAATTCCCTCTTTTAGTCCATGCACAAAAATTTTGTGCATTTATTCAGGTCTTCCCTTTTTTATTTATTATTTAATTAAAGTAGTTAAATATTATTGTATGAATAAAATGCAGTTTGGAGCATAATCTCCCTGATAGCCCTTTTGCTTCACCTACAAAAGCTGCTGTTGGGGATTACATGGCTGCCTTCAACAATGGACCTAATGAGGCCATTGATGCAGATCCCTCAGCTTCTTCTGCCAACTCCAAATTTGGAACTAGCTCTCTACTTCCATCAGCATCTGCTCTTGACATGGGTTCATTCAAATCCTTTAACTGCCAAATACCTAGGTACTCAACTACTGATGTTACATTTATTTAAGCCATGAATTTCAGTAACCATTAATAAAGTTTTGAACTTTGGAATAAGTTTTCATCTGGGTTTGTTTTGAAACTTTAGGTTCTCTTCTGGCCATGGAACTATCGGGATGTTAGCCGGGACCGGCGGCGCCATCGGCATTTAGTACCCCGTTCCCCCGAGTATTTTCGGGTATTAACTTCGGACCCTTTTATGTAAGACCAAGTTCTTGATTTGGAGATTACTTTGTTGAATTTAAGTAATCTTTTATATGGTTCCAAATATGATTTTGCAGGAAGAGAAGAAACACAAACAAATCTTGTAGAGAATCACCAGCACCGTGGCCATCACCATCAATCATCAATACTATACTACTTACTACCATACAAAATGCATACGTAAAAAGCAGTTTCAGTAAAGGAAAGTGGGGCATGTGTTCCTTCTTTTCTTTTGGTAGCATTATTGTACCATTTTCTTTTCTTTTCTTCTTTTTCATTTCTGTAGTAAGCTGAACCACAGGTCTAAAAAAAATAACACAGTTAAAAAAAAAAGGAATCAAGAGTCTCCAATGTGTAGTAGTGTAACTCCTGGCAGTGTAATTTTCTTCTTTTATCTTTTATTCCCCTCCCTTTATCATTGGAGGATGATGTAGTTGTTATTAGAAGATATCCTCTTTAGTGTCCTATGTTGCCATCACAGGTAAAATTTCTAAATTCTAAGTCCTTATATTAATGTACAGCTGAAGCATAACTCAGTAAGAAAGAAAAGAGAGCATGCATGCAAATTAAAGTTGGAGTTTGTATAACTACAAGGCTGATTGATTCAAATCCCACCTACCCCATGATGGGAAATTTGAGTTTCAAGGCCAGGAGTGAGTGAGTGAGAAAAAAAAGGAATATGTATAATTTGTTAATCTTATTATATTAGTAGCTGGGAAGGGTGTTTTTTTTTTTGTTTTTTAAAGTTCCAATATTTCTGTTGCAGATTTTATGTTTGTACTTGTATCACTGCTCTACTTAGTTGTTACACAGAGTTATGAAACCCCTCCTTAGATTACCAGAAGACAAAGAAAAGAGAAAGATTTTAGAAAAAAAAAGGAAGAATGAATCAAAAGTGAGTTTCTTTAATTTTTAGAGCTTAATTTGTTTTCTTATTTTTGTTTTTGCCTCTTTCTAGTTATTCTCTCTTTCTCTCTCTGTCTTTAATCATTTTGATTTCTTAAAGATGAGAATTTGTCTCTTTGTTCCTCCAATTATTCAAGCTCAACATGTGTATAGCTCATTTGGGAGATATTCTTATAAAAAGATTTTGGCATTACAAATATATGAAATTATCTAACGAATATTATCACTAGAGGAGTATTTAACTATTAACCACCTTATTTTTATTGCTTACTCACTTTGTACTTAAAAGGTGTAATTTTGAGTTTGTTACACAATAAATACAAAACTACCATGATAACTAATGATTTAAAAATAAGGGGTTTGAATTTGAACAAAAAAACAATGGTGGGGTAATCAGAAATTTTTGCCATTATTGGAGGGGGGGAAAGAAGGGTGTGGGGCCCAGAAGAAGGGCACAAGATCACATGGGGGTGTTGCTGACACTGCAAGTGGGCCATTTAACATTTATATATTGCCAGGTTGTGAATGGGTCCTACCCACCAGCACCTACCCATGTGAGTGATGCCACTTTCTCTCACTATATCTATATAAAAATCTATAGATACAGCATTAGTTAATCTCTCTCCTTGACAGGAAAGGACATACATACACAGATCTAAAAGTAGGGGTAGATGCCCACACGTATGACAAAAGTGGCCAGTTTTACTGGGGAATCTTTTGGGCTCTGTGGTCTTGTGACTCTCTCATAACATCAAAATTATCACATAGTCATAGTAATAGTACCAACACTTGTTTTTCTTACTTACTTACTGTGCCCTTTTCTCTCTCTCTCTCTCTCTTATTTCATTTACCATGTTTAAAAATCTATATTTATGTGTGAAGTTTTTAAGAGTTCTAGGTGATGTATTGTGTAGGGTTAAGGGGTTTTGAAAAGAGGAGTGGCACCACCTAGTGGATAAGCACAAGCCGTCATGTTAGTTGGTTTGTCTTGACAAGTTGGTGTGTGTTTGGCTCCATTTTTTTTTAGAAGAATCACTTTTTGTAAAAATTACTTTAACTTGTTGAATTATGTTGAGTTTGGTTTGAATGTTTTTTTTGAGTTTGAGAAGGGTTTTTGTTTGGTTGAAACAAAGTAATTATTTTCCAAAGTTAAGAGCGATACTCGAATCTGTAATCTCTAGGTGTGTATGAAATGATAATGTCATCTGAGTTATAGTTCGTTGGTATAAGATAATTTATATGTATTAGTTTAAATTATTGAAATAAGTAATTTTAGTACATGATATCTGCTTTAATAATTTAAAAGAAAGATTTAAAAAAAAAAGGCGTATGTAAAATTTACACTTTAAGTTCAAAAGAGATTATTAGGCTCTAAGAATTACATCGTTTATCACTTTAAGTATCAACATTAGGTTTCCCAATTTGACCTTGGGCTATATAATAATAATAATAGAGGGAAACTTAGGTTAGACTATTTAAAATACGAAGTTACAAACCAAACAAGATCAAATTTTCATAACGAAGTAGAAACTTAGCTGATAACTAAATTGATTCAATTATATTGAGGATCATGTCATAACCATGCAAGACTATTTTACCCTCATTGGTGGTGATTGGTAACATGTGACTAGAAGCAGTGACTTTGGTGAATCCCAGGTTCGAGTTTTCTTGGGAGTTAACGAACTGATGAATTGTGGTTTTGGGGACTAAGTTGTGTTTGCATAAATAAATGATATTAATCTCGTTCCCGATTTTGACGAAGACATGTTTTCACATGTCATGGCCTTGTTATGTGGCATGTGTTACATTTGTTAGTTCTAAATTCTAATGGCTTAGAATTCTAGAAAACATGGGACAGTGTTTTTTTTTATATATACTCTAATGTTTTTGGAAAAAACTGATATTTTTAGACTAAAAATTCAGTTATTATATATTTATGTATAAATATACTTATTAATTAATTTTTTATATACACATAATATTATCATCGATAATTGTGCTCAGTAACTAAGTAATCATCATAGAAATAGACAAAATTTTGGTTCTCTTCACCTAGTTTTTAAGATTTGTAACTCTAATCTTGTCTTGCAAAATAAAGTAGCACGACATAACTAGGTTAAAAAAAAGTTTGTCCATTTTCATATAATTGATGCATGTTAATGGCTTGCCATCTACATCACGTTTGATAAAAAGGAAAGAGATTTTTTTATATATTTTGTGAGTGATAAATTTAAAAAGCTGAGTTAAATCTTGAAGTCAAAAGAAACAGTTTTAATGTTTTATTGACATTTTTTGTTATATATATGCATGATTTTGGGGATAGGGGATACAGCTTATATATATCGTGGCTTCTTTTTTGTCATGTAGTAATAATATTTAATATTTAATTTTGAAGATAGTGACCACTGATCTTTTTTTTTTCTCCTTTTCTTTTTCTTGAAAAAGTCATTAATAGCCCATATTTTCTGTGTCTATGACATTAGACTTTATGTGTACCGAACAAAAAGAAAAATCTTTGGTAGATTGAAATCTCGGAAAGGGAAGAATGGCATGAATAAACCTGAAAAGGGAATTGATAACTAAACAAAAACAATTGCAATTTGCAATAAAGTAGTTACATCACCATCTCATAGTAATAATTATTAATTATAAAATATTAAATTGAGAAATAAAAGGTGTCTATATAGTCCAATAGCTCTAACAAGTGTTTTGTAGCAAGAATATGATAGGATCTACATTCCATATGTTGTTATTGTCTTATTAATAAGATATATAATTATTTGGTACTAGCTTGGTAGTTGAAAATTAATCGCTAAAATTGGTCGCTAATAGCTAGCGACTGAAATTGGTCGTTATTTTTAAATTAGCGATCAAGGTTTTAGCGACCATCATAATCAGTCGCTATTCCGATAATTTCTTGTAATGTAAAAATTATTTAATGAAATCAGTAAATAGAGTGAAGGTGATTGGAAAAAGGAATGAAGTGGTGAAAAAAAGAGGGATTGGTGGAAGGTCAAAGATATTATATGGAATGTGCATAACATAATAACATGAACATGATAATGTTGGCATATAGTTTTGCAAGAATATTGGGGTGTGCATGTTATAAATAGATAGACAAATTTAAATTGCACATGGACACACGTAAACATGTCAGCACTTATATACAACCACTATTCCAAAGTGTATGTTGAGGATAAAGAAGAAAGAATGTGCCATGCTAACACCACATAACACACATCATACTTCTTCTTTTAGAATCAAAACCCAACAACTGAGTTGGTCAAAAGGATTCAGTTCTATCAAGGTTTTGAGTTACTTATTATAATGCAAAATTTTATAACAATTTACTTCATCTATTCATTGAAATCAGAGTCTTTTCATCTTCTGAATAATATAAACATTTTACATTGATAATCTTTATAAATAATAAGTATATCCGTTAGCAAAACTCTTATATCAATTCTACCAATATTTAACAGCTCAATTGCTTTGTTTGCACTAAAAGACAACCTCGTGTTATATGGATGGTCGGTTGGAAGTTAAGATTGATGAAGACAAATTTTTGGAGAAAAATACAAATCTTATTATTATTATTATTTTTATGAAACAAAAATAAGAATATTAGCTGAAGGCTGAAGTTGTCCGAGTTCTCACTTCTCACACATAAAATAGTAATTACTCTGAGTCTTACATTTCTTCAAATCAATTAATGAAACTATACTTGATATATACGTCAAATAATTAATTTAGGACAATACAATAGGAAGGTATGTATGCTTTGAAACATGGAGCTTTTCTTTAAAGATGAAATTTCTTTCTTGTCTCACGAGGAATCGCCATATCTTTTAAGCTTATAAATATTCTTCACACAACGAACCACGTGTTTCCAAATATGTCTAAATCCTTGCAAAAAGATTAAAATAAATAAATTCATTTACATACAACTCAAGTAACCAAAACGAGTCATCAGACATGCATGTTTTTTTTTTAAAGTAAATATTTTTTTATCTTTGAAATATATCAAAAATTTTAAAAAATCTTTTAAATTTTATTTTGTTTCTCTAAATTTTTTTGTTTGCATCAAATATACTCATAATAGCTAAATTTTCAGAAAAATTACGATCAATCTAGCAATAATATATGACAACTATATCTACTTTATTTATTTAAAGATTGTTCTTGTAAAATTATTACTAATTAATCATAATTTTTTTTTTAAAAATTAACTGCCAAAAATATATTTAATGCAAATCGTTAATTTTTTGAATAAAATTAAAATAAAATAAAATTTAAAAATATTTTTTTAAGCTTTTATTAAACTCTAAAAATAAAAAATATATTTTATCCTTTTAAAAAATAGTGCATGTTGTTAAATAGTAACAAGTCGCCTTGGAAATCATGCTAAAAGCTAAGAGTTATGTAAAATCCTAAACTTTTGTAGTTATAGTTGTTACACTACAATACAAAAATAATAAAATACTATAGTAATCTCTAACAATGTTAAACTAATTAATGATTATTCTTAACTAACGAGTAATGAGTTTATTAACTCAGTTGAAGACATCAAGCACGAGAAAAAAAAAATAATGGCAGAAAGGACAAAAATAACAATTGAAAAAAAGATAGAGTAATAAGTATTCAAGTTGAGCTCTTTTACTTCCAAAAAAAAAAAATCAATTTCAAATTCGGCCGAATAACTATGCAAAAATATCCAAGGGCTTTCACTCCTTCATTCAAAAAAGGAACTAAAAAACTATAAATATTTTTTTATGAACAAAAAAAGAGCCTATTAACCTTAAACCCCTAATAAATAATAATTTCAGTCCACTACAAAGTTTACTACAAAATTACAGAACCATGGATTTTTTTTTTCCTTTCATTTCTTATAAACTTCCGAAAGTAATGGCTACCCTAATAAAAAAGAATGAGAGTGCACCCAAAAAAATTGGAATTGGGATGGAGAGAAATGCGCAAGAGGAATTTATGATATATCTTCATTATGAAAGCTTATAATGAAGATCATAGTGTGATGGTTCATGCCATGTCAGGTCCACTTGGTAGCTGCTCGTAGCCATCATGAGAAGCAGGTTGATAATGGGAGTCAGTGGTACCAACAGGAATGCATTTTAGGACAACAGCTATCACTAAACTAACCGCACCAATTAACACGCTGAATAACCACAAGTCCTTACTCAGTGGCACTGTTTGTGCAAATGTTCCTAAAAACTCAACTATTACCACTTGAAATGTTACTGTTGATGCTATCACCACAAGGAATACCCAGCTGCTCAACATGCCTCTTACAACATTTATCTTTTCCATGTCACGGCTATTTATCTCGTTGAACACCTATTCATTTCAAATATACATATTATTTATGTAATAATATGGGTGTATTCAACCACATCATTTAATGAACGCAAGCAAAACAATGTAATATGTCAACTCTCTATCTGTTAAGTGTATTATACTTAGTAACTTTTGCAAGATTAAGATTACATGACAGGTGGTTAGTTCTATTATATCGTGAGATGTTAGATGGCTCGGTCAAACATATCAAACCATCTAACAGTTTATAATATCATCTTCAGATAAAAATGTTTTCTTGGAAATAACCACCTATATGAGATTCGACAATTTTATATTTTGTAAAATGGTGATACTAACATGTCTTATAAACATGTCATTAACATTCTCTTTATGTGGATGAATGTAGGTATCACAAATCAAGGGGTGTCATCTTTAATGTAACCTAATTTTAAGAGACTTTTGAAACTTGGCCAAAAAAAGTAACAACATTTTTACCATAAAAATAGTTTTGATAAAAGCTTAAGACAATTGTAGACACATTTACTACACATAA